>NW_024543060.1:32077500-32137500 GCF_018167655.1 Microtus oregoni | reverse complement strand
TTTATGGCATGTTTTAAAATGTTTCTCTTGAATTTGCATGAAAAAGTGAAACATTTTGGTATTACTCACGGATATTTTTCATTGTGTTAGGTAGAAATTTCTTTTAAAGTGATACATTTTAAAATTTATCTGTGATGCATTTTAAATTTTATCTTTGTGATAAAACGAGTTTAGGTCTTTGAGTAAGAAAATTTCAGTTTTGTAAGAGAAACTATGTTTTAGGTTTCCCAAGGAAAGATTTATTCATGATTTTCATAAAATAGTTAATGATTTTATAATATTTTTCTAGCAGAAGTATTTAACTTAAAATATATTCAAAGATATCTATATACTTTTGATGAGTATATGTAAATTAATGAATAAATATAAAGGTGACATGATCTTATTTAATATAAGGTGTCAATTAGTAATTTATTTCCAGACTCTATGACATTTGAGTAGCTCAACTTGTTTCAGACTCTGGCCTTGGAGCCAGAGTCTTGCTTCTCCTGCTGCTTAAGATTCTGTGAACATACAACATGAAAGGAGACATGACTGGGGAAAAAAGAAATCAATTTTTGAAACTAATTTGTTTGTTTTTAATTTCACTCATATTTGACTTGAGAACAAGTCTGTAGCAGTCTACAGCACTTGATCCCATGTATTCCTGTTTATGTTGTGGAAATAGGCTGATTTCTCTTCCAAGCACCCCTATAAATCCTGATATTATGGCACAATGCTTGCTTGATGAATTAACTAGAGTTTTTCTATTTTTGTCTCTTTCACATTGTTTTTGTGAAAAAAAATGTTTAGGTTTTAGAGTGGCTCTACAAGATCATGTGTTAACATGTGCAATGTTCCACCACTGAATAAGTAGAAAGATTAAAAATCCTAATCTGATAAAAGTGCACAGTTTATTGATAAATATTTTTTTGTGACAGCTCAACCCTCAGGGACCCAGAGTTACCAATGTTAAATCATGCTGGCATTCATTTGGTCTTTTTTTTTCTTTTATTCATCTGTCACTGTGCAAACTACACTTACATCAAGAGAAAAACTTTCCTCGAGAATATTTTTGAATGCATGTGTAAAGCTGCAATTAGTTGTAAAATTTCTTATCTCTCTTTGTGCATATGGGTACTGTTTTCTATAATTTACACTTCTTTTTATCACAAGATGACCTTACTCATCAAAATGCCGCAGAGATTCATACAAACATGTATCCACAAATTAGTTCACATGCATATGGACACATCCATATAGACAACACACACACACACACACACACACACACACACACACACACACACAAATTTATCACAACCTTTGAGCTTCTGAATATCTCTCACCAAATATAACAAGTATAAATTCTATTTAATGATATGTTTTCTTTTGAAATTTAGTTTCTTAATTGTTTTGTTGTGGAGCAAACAAAATCCTCAAGAGTTAGAAATTTGGCAGCGATTCAATAAGAGTGGAATTTCCTTCTTTCAGCACATTTCTCGGACTGTCTGTACGAAATGTAGATGATTAAGCTATCTTGACATGAACCATTTTGGTGCTTTGAAAAAAACTCACCATGGAGCATTTGATGGTATTTTTTTATTAATTGGATAAATGAATTGTGAGCTGTGTGATTGCATGATGATGCACTCATTTAGCTGTTGCCTTTTGCCTTTCCTAATCTCTGTCATATTGGGTTTATAAACGGAACACAATGACCTTTGAAACAGTGATGGAAAGGAAGGGAGAAACACAACTTGAAAGGACAAAGTAATTAATATCAATGTGTTTGTTACACATCCATGAGGAATTTTAATCCTTTGCTCTCCACAGTCAATTTGTGGTTCATTTGTCTGGGTAAGAGTACACGGTTTTTATATTTACACATTTTTAATCTTATCTTTTATAAAAGCTAAACATTTTGGACATATAACACACAAAACTAGATTGCTTTCAGTAGGCAAAATCTATATACATTTTCAAGATTCGATAGTATCTCCCTTGAAGCACAAATAAATTAGTAATGAATCTGCACATGTACAATTATAAATGCATACATGATATTAATGTGCATTTATGTGATGTATTTTAAAGAGTATATTGTGTCCTTGATTATATTCACTTCTTGAATAGATCATTCTTTTGAAAAATTTAGAATCATAATTTATCTCATGCCTTGGCCTATAGTATATTGTTGACATAACCTGATTCAGGAATATTATACAACACATTTATTACTTTAATGAGCTGATCTGAACTTCAAGGTCACGTATTATTTCTTTTTTCAAAATCGGCAAGTGTACTCAAGTATGCTGTGGAAGCCTGAGCAACCTTACCTTCATGCTTTCTCCCTATGCCCTTGCCAGTTTTTACTTAACTGATAAAACAAACAACAACAGCAAACAATTTTTCTGTGGCGTTAGTTTCAGCAACCTTGCACCTCCTACTTCCTCTCATATTTTAAATATAGGATATGATCAATTTAGTATCCAGGTTTTGAAATATTGCTATTGTTGCATAAAAACAACAAATAAAACAAAATAATCCAGGCTTGACATTTTAAACACTTACATTGAAAGGCTTTCACTTCTAATTGATTTTTAAAAGAGTTCCCTGGAAAAGTGAGCTCAGAAATGTTTCTAACAGTTTTGGCAATGTCCCAAAAAGCTTATCCAAAGCATAGTTCAGCATTTTCTGAGTTCTCTGTACTAAAAACAATGTGTCCCATAATTGGCTTAATATATACTAATATCAAATTCTCTCCACAAACATCATTTTTAAGACAGAAATTATCAAAATGATTACAATATGAAGCAATTTACTTTTGTCCATCATTAAAAATGTTTTAGAAAATTATCGATTAGCAGATGATACATAGTAATTTTCTGAAGTAACATATTCTCTCTGACTTTTAGGGGTTTAGTGAAGTTAACAAAAATGTTTTCAATATATTGATATCAGAACTCCCTTTGTTCAGTTGTGAAAAACTTCCTCGGACAGCAACAATAAATGGATATGACATCCTTTCTCTATTAACCAGTGTACAGGCTAAAATACAACTGACATTGGCCACAGCAATTCTTTTTAAAAAGGCTCCTGCTAAGTATTTCAGGAAAAATGATTTCATTGACTAGTTGTTTGTCAATTCCTGTGCTTATTTTATTGATTGCTTTTGGCTGTATGGCCCCATGATTGATGGTGTATCTGCTTACTCTGGGTGATAAGAGATCAATTTACATAGAAAACAGATAAACATGTCCTGTTTAGCTTCCTACTTTCAAATAATATTAATTTTGTAGTCATGTGTTTCTTGAAAACTACAGTTTAGAGTAGCTAAAAACTTTATTTTATTCTTATGGGTCTTTGACTTTTATGTGTGATTTTTTTTCAAACATGATTGGGTGCAATATACAATTTTTAAAGTATGACCAGCCAGAATGAACCATTCATTTGTAAGCTTTTATTTCTGTGATGAAGACTGTAACCTGATTGTGTAATACTGACATACTCGCCTAGAAATCTCAAATGATTTGCTACTTGGAATCTGTGCAGTGCAGGCAGTGTCCCATTTATTCAATAACTAGAAATTCTGATTCCTTCTCTGTCAGCCATTAATGTTGAGAAACAGAGGTGACTGAAAGAGCGAGTAAAAATAGATGAACAAACTGAGCAGCGGTGCCGAAAGGTGAAGCAGTCACCCAGCAGAACATATTACCTTAGTTGTCAAAATGAACCCCTGTCCAATTGAAGTTGCTTGGAGGAAATAGGCTTTTCTCTTTTTTTTTTAATTAATTAATTTACTTTTTTAAAAATGAAAATGAACAATCTATTTTTCAAAATAGGTTTTTCAAAAATATTGTCATTTAATATTAAAATTAGATCCCCCCCCCTGTAAATTTTAGCAATCACCCTGAACTGGAACATAACTAATTGGCATCTTTATTTCTCTGTCTTCATCTCTGTTACAATTTGAGTTTTCAGAATCCAATGCTTTACCTATCCATTTTTTTTTTAGATACAAACTCTCTGAAATCTGCATGGCCTTTCTATTTTATTTTAGCCACAAGTAGTCTCTGAACTTCCATATCTTCACCTCACCTCTGCTTTAATACTTAGGATGCTCCAAATTTTATTTATGCTCTATAACGCTTCACTTCACACAATTTTTGAGAGAGATGAAAGAGGAACGATGGGAGGGAAAAAAGAGAGAATAAAAGGGAGGAAGAGAAGTGAGGAGAGAGAGGCAATTTGTCAAGCACTTAATTTGTACATATTTTAAGAGATCGATAATCAGCCAATAAACCTTTAACTGAAAAGTTTTGTCATATTTCATGGTATCACACAGTATGCGCACTTTGATTCTAGAAACAGACATTACTTTATTCAATGCACATAATACCTCCTTTAATTAGCCCTTAATAAGCTTGGTTTAACTGGGATTTACCAGAGAACAGTGGTCATTAACATTACCCAGATTAAGACTGTGTTAATTACTATTGATACATAAAATAACGTGCAAAATGGTTTAAATTATTTCTATCCTTATGAATTGAAAGGAAACTGAATGTTTTAAGTGAAAGTAGTAGTTTATTCACACTTAAAATTTAATATTACCTTCTGTGGAAGTCGATGCACCAAGTAAGAAGTCACCTGTTGCATAACTTAAATTTTATGGCTTCCTTAGGATTACCACAAATCAAGCAATCTTCAAACATTATTTTTATGATTTTTATTTCTATGTGGAGATATTTGCAATTACTTTGTGACTTACGTTATAGAATCTGAATAAGTAACAAACAGATATTTAGATTAAGCCATATCTTTAAAAGATTTAACTATTTATTAACTAATAGGTCTAAATGATTTCTTCTTTCTTGAAAATTTTTTGTTTCAATGGATGAAACTACTATATTGATGTTCCTTTGAACATTTACCTTTGACCATGCTATATATTTTCCAAATTGTATGTAAATAAATGAAATTCTGTTGTGT
Organism: Microtus oregoni; assembly: GCF_018167655.1. Taxonomy (NCBI): domain Eukaryota; kingdom Metazoa; phylum Chordata; class Mammalia; order Rodentia; family Cricetidae; genus Microtus; species Microtus oregoni. Next base: position 32,132,526 of record NW_024543060.1, on the reverse strand, counting down.
GTTTTTCTTGTACATGTTTCTTTGCTCTTCATCCGCTTACTCAACCTCACATCTATTCTTTTGTAGGTCCTATAGAATAATTATGTTCATCAAGTATTGATTATGAGACCACCAATCAGATCAAAATTCACCATACCAATGACTTTCTTGTAGTTTTCATCCTTCAAAAAAATTGCAGTTTAATTATTTATTTTATAATAATAATTGGTTTCCCCTCTATTAAAACCCCATCAAATAACTTTTCTGTGATTCCAGGAAAAAAATGAACTATAAATCAATATAATGGCTCTGCCTTTGTCTTTCCTGAATTTATATACCTTATAGATTCTTTTTTTGGTTTTGTTTTGTTTTGTTTATTTGATACTTTTCCTAGACAAGTTAAAACAACTCTGACATGTGGCTCTCTGTTTTCCAATGTGATATATCTGTTTATTCATCTTTGAAATCTTTGCTTGCAATCATAGCTTCTCTTTCCACAGAGCTGTTAATAATCAAGTTAAAATCTCCCCTCCATTGGATACCAGAGTAATTCACAGCCAGTTCTTCTTTTATCTTGCTTTGTAATATTCATACCTTGACACAGTTATCCTGAGAATTTTCCAACATACATTAGTTTATAAGTTGAGCCTTAAACGAAATTTTGTTGATCTTATACTGAAGTTTGACTTCTTTTAGGTGACACAAAATATCATGCATAGATGCTCCCCTTCCTTCGTGTATATTCTTTCTCTAATTTTCTCTACAGCCCTTCCTATTAACCAAGAAGCTACTTGACAGGGTTATGTCTTCATATTCTTCTTGAAAACTAAGGAATGTATTTACCTTCTTTTATTATTTGAGATTATAATTTTATTAAAAATTTTCTCTTCCATTTTATCCTTTCTCTCCCACAAACACCTTCCAGTTTTCCTTAAATTTATGGGTCTTTGTGCACTAGTTGTTATTGTATTCATTTGTATGTATTTATATGTATATATACCTCTAAATACAACCTGTATTACTCAGTATAATACTACCTACATTCATATTTTCAGGGCTGGCCTTTTTTTTTTTTTTTTTTGGTTTTTCGAGACAGGGTTTCTCTGTGGTTTTGGAGCCTGTCCTGGAACTAGCTCTTGTAGACCAGGCTGGTCTCGAACTCACAGAGATCCGCCTGCCTCTGCCTCCCAAGTGCTGGGATTAAAGGCGTGAGCCACCACTGCCCGGCATGGGCTGTCCATTTGGCACTGAACAAACAATTAGTATGTTCTTCTCTGAGGAAAATCTGCCTCTCCCATTCCCAGATTTCATCAGGAGCCGAAAGCTCTTTGAGTAGTGTTGAGGCCTCGTGACTTTTTTCCTTCCAGTTGGCATATTTAATGGTGTTATCCTTGTTGAGCTTACGTGGGACAGATGTGTTTGGATGGTTTACTTGTGTAGCTTCTTATGGTACTAGGAACCACAACCTCACTGTTAAAACTCTGCATCTCCTCTATTCTTGAGTGATTGAGTTCCTGTCTATTTCCCAACATTTAGTAGAGTCCTTCACTATTGCCGATTTCAACTTAGTTATTTAAGTGTGTCTTTGATCTCCTCTTTGCATACCATCCATTAGTTCTGTAATAACCATCAACATTTATAGTAATATCTTCATTTATTAGTCTTTGTGCCTCCATATTGTTCCCCTTCAGGTCACAGGCTACTGGGAGAAGACCAGTATGATGACATTGATGATGAATGGACAAATGTGCCTAGTCAGCAAATCCTCCTGAATTATTGCTTATCAAATGAGTCCTTAGTTAGAAAGAAAGATTTTTGTGCACTACCCAGTACAGGTTCTCTTTTCTAATAATTCCTCTTCTTTCTAAATCATCTAATTTTTCCACTTCAAGTTTCTTTTTGTTCAGTGTCAGCATTCTGGAGTTTTACTGTGTATTATTTTAGCTCTCATTTCCTTTAAGCGCATGTCTATATCTACTTACCGTTCTCATTTACTCTGAAACATAAAATGATGATATTGTTGGCATTTCCATTTACAGATGAGTAAATTGAATCTCTGATGAAGTTATTTCTGTTCTAACTTTATGTGATTTTTATGGTAGTATAACTCAGAAAGGATTTTCTTTTTGGAATTCCACTTTAGTGATGACTCCAGTTTATCAGACAAAAGAAGCTTCATTCCAATTGATGAATACTGAAGCTATTGTGCCAGAAACTTAAGGTCTCAAGTAATTTTGCCAATAGCTGGTTTGAGGACCTTCAAAAACTCTAAACTTCAATCATATTTTACTATTAGGTTAATTGCTGTGTTGAGAATGGTTTTACCAATTTATATAGTTCTATGATCTAGAATATAACATAACATCTGTAAATTGCAAGCTTAAGTCATTCAAGCAAGCTGTATATCACTCTGTAAGGAGTAAGATCTGACTAGAACATTTCAGGAGAACGTAGAGAAAGTACTTAGATTTCTCTGAGTATAATTTTCAACACTACAGAGAGGGACAATAAAATGACTTGGCACCCCATTAACTTTATTATTTATCATTCTGCCTCTTACTCTTGCTCAATAAATTACTCTAACATTGTAAAATGAAAAATGCCTTTTGTGACTATGTCCTTATTTAATATCTATGCTTTATCCATTTTCTTATGATTTTCTACCAAATAATACACATTCTTTACATCTAAGCTGTTGTGCACGGTGTGTTCTTTAGATTACACTATAAACCCTTTGTGGCAGGGACCTTGTCTTTTTATATGCACTATAAAGCACCATGCATACCTGGGGATTTTATGAATAATAATAAAAAGGAGGTGAAAGGAGCCTTCATCAGCAATGTTTTACTTTGCATGCGAATTTAGGGGTGGATTTCTGCTGTGGTCCTTATTCCTGAAGGAACAGCTGCTTGTATTACCGAGTTTGAGTCTAACGAAAACATGTAATATTAAATCTGAAAATTTACGCTGTTGCTGTAGGAAAACTAAATGAAGCAATACAATTTGCTTTCTCCTCTCCATTATGAAGATATTGTTAAGTCTGGCTTGTGGATCATAAAATCAAACATTTTCTAACACAGCTGTGCAAGAGGAAATGAAATATTGCAGGTATAAGAAACCACCTGTTTGCCAGAATGGGACTTTCCAAACAGATAAACAGCAGGGTTTTATATGAATCTCTGCAGAGCATATTTTTGGTTACTAATGCTATAACCTTAGCATTTGTTCTTGGAGCAGGTGTCCTCCTTGCGAACAATGGTCTGAATTAGTTCATGACTGATTCACACTCTTGGTTCCTCTACTCAGTAGACAAGAAGACCGTGAAGAAAACTGTCAAGCACAATTTTATAATGGATTCAATTTTAAAAGCCAAAGTTATAACAAGCCACACATTACATTCTTGTTCACTCCAAGTGCTCTCTTTTCTCTTCTTTATCTTGTTAGCAAAAGTCATGAAAAATCAGAGTGTTTTACATGATGAGAGGGTCTGAAATATGCCATAAATCATACTTAGTTACCAGAGGATTTCAAATTGCTGTAAGCACAAATGCCAAGGGACCGCTTCTGCACTGCCTGAGTCATAATGCAATGCTCCCCAGCTCACAAGGAGATCATTACATCATAATCTCATTCTGAAGGCATTTGCGTAGTGTGAAGGTTCTCTGATGTCAGGGTGAGAGCAACTGTCGACTTAGGTTCCTCTTCTACCCTGCATTCAGCCAGTGATTTGGGAAGCATATTCAGTAGAGCCCTGCATTTCAGAATGTAATATTTCCCCAAAGATTTCTCTGTAGGAAATATCTCTGGTATCTTTCGCGCGCGCGCGCGCACACACACACACACACACACACACACACACGCATTTCTAGAGTTTCTCTAGTCAAGAAAACATTAACATTTATATTATGATCTTCATTAAGTAATAATTAAGTAACTACATGGACCATAGTCCAAGCACAAAACAAGACTATATACCAAACAACCAACCCCCAATAATATTTCAGCCCAGAATAAAAAGTATATTTCTGAGATTTATTAAAAATTAAAATTTTGAGCAACAAAATAAAATTGAATGTTTCCTAAAAGCCTTAGTAAATAGATTTGCTTATATAAATAGGTACATTCATTATGCCACACAACTTAAATATATTTCTAAGATATTTCAGGGAGAAATATCCTCTAACATGTATGTACTAGTATTTCTCATGTGAGTCACTTGCAAACTTACTACTGATAATAGATCCATAGTGAGATATGTTTTTCACATAAAATGTAAATGATATTCAAATACACCATTTTACCTTATTACCAGAATCTTGCCTATTTTTCTGTATAATTTAAATTTTTATGATGATGAGTTAATTCTTAATACTCAAGGTTTGTGGGTACCAGAATCTTTGTTTTTCAAATCAGTCCTTCCCAGAATTTTATTGATTAAGTAATTGTAAGGATTTTATGAATACTGTTACTTTGAGACTAGTACCTCTGAAATGTATTCTGAATGTTAGTTTAATTCAAAAACTTCACTCTATAAGTTACTTTTCATGAACTAGGAACACATATGATAATGAGTCTTGGTACCTGTTCATTGAAATGGATTACCAAGACTCAACAAACACCTTATAAGCCTCTAGAACACCAGCCCTCAACTTGAGACAAACCCAATTCATATTTTATTGATAACCAAGTTAAACACTGTTTGAAAACTATGCTTATACTTTTAAATCGATCTTCTTTCTTTCAAAACTTGTAGAAACAAATGCATCTGTTTAATGCACTTTGAAGTTAAAATTTTTAATCCTTTATTACTGTCTAAACTCGTATATTAAGATCATAGTATATAATGTGTAATATTCTCTATACAATGGCAGTGTATCTGTATGCAGGAATTTGAAACGAGAATTTATCAAATAAAAGAAATGCAAAGTAAGGACTACATTATCATACTGTGAAAAGTTATGCAGGTGAACACTTAGTTATAAGTATAAAAAACAGTCTGAATAAATCCATGAAAAGCTCTTTTAGAGCAATTATTTCCTATAATGTGTAATCTGCCCTGGCCCTTCTGTTTATTTTAATTTTAATATGAAAAAAATGATTATCTCATTTTGTTTGAAATTGGTGCAAAGGTAAAACCACAAACCTTTTGAAAGAATCCCTTTGTTCCCGATCACGACTGTTGTTGGAACAAAATTTTACCACCTGCCAAAGGCATTAAAACCTAAATCAAAAGGTTCAGTGCTTCAAAACACTTAAACTAAAGGTGGGCTTCGGGATGAAAATCTAATGACTCGATCACTCTCGTTCCACATTGATTATTGTGCAGCAGAATTGATGGATTTATGTTGCTTTTCACCAGACTGTAATTCATAAATGAAAATACAGGAGTCGTCAGTTGTCCCATAATTTCTCTACATTAACTGAAAAACTAGAACCAGGCTTCAGCAGCCATAGACTCTCACTATTATTATTTAAACTTCTCAAGAGCAAAAGAGAAAAAAAAAGGCTAAGTATTTCTAGTACTAGTTAAAACAATTCAAGGATGCCATGCTTCATTAACTGTTTGCATACAAGACAAAAGTGCTTTCTGATGAAGTGGAAAACCAACTTGGGACCAATTTTCCACAACATAAATTCAACACTCATTCTACCTCTTGATACCTTTGCATTCAGAAACCAAGAAGGCTTTTTGCATCTGTCATACCAATCATTATTTTAATACTTAGATTAGATTCTCCAATCCTTGATACATTTTCATTCAGTTCCTGAATATAATTTATGGATATTTCCACTATGAAATCAATATAGAAAGAAATCATGTAAGATGCATGACAAAAATACAAAAATGTATAGGTAAAACTGAATTTTGGTTACATTCGATTTTCATCTCTGATTTCTTTGTGTATATGCTAACCTCTTATTAAAATTGTCCTATGGTTTGTTATAGGAAATATAGTCCCAAATTAAAAATAGCAAAGTAAGTGTAATAGTTTAACTATATGAGCTTTTGAATCAGTGAATTAAATGCTATTGACGATATGACCCACAGATTCCCTCAATATGTATGCATGATATACTTTGGACTTTTCGTTCCTTGTATGTTTCTTGTAAATCAAAAGTTTCATTAATTAAAATCGTTTAGGATTCCATTATTTAAGGAATATTTTTAACATATTAGTTTTTGTTTTATTAAGTTACTGCTGTGGTGGTTTTATAATTTAATTCATTTTGCATAAATATTACTTCTTGCATCTATACATTTCAGAACATTTTCTTATGCTGGAGGAAGGACACAAATGAGATCATGGGAAATACTTTTTAATTCCCTGCTTGCTAGTTTAAGGTACTGGAATGCCAAATTGATAATTTTAAATATGCTTTTCCATTTAGCTTTTAGGAGGATTCGATGATTGAGATAAGGTGTTTTTTGTTTGTTCGTTTTTGGCTGTTTGTTTTATGAATGCAGACCGAGTGAGGAAAGAGCTTCTTTTCCATGTATGACTTGTGAATGTAAGTTGGTTTTGACTCTCTACTATCACTTGAAACAACTTCAGCTTAGTTATTAATGTAGCTACTAAGAAAGAAGTTAACTAGAAGGTTTTTAATTCATTTTTATTTCTTTTTGTGGTTTCAATGCTATCAATTTGATGTGTTTTAATTTATGAATGGTCCCTGGTTACTGGAAATAGTCAGGTCAGAAGTCGTTACTCTTGTTCAAGAGTTTTTAGTAGTGAGAAAGGGTCCATTCTCAAGAGTACGTTCCTGTTGGTGGAGATGCAGCAGCATCCATCCAAACTTGTTCTGACTGTGAAACCGGTTCTTCACTGAGGAATTGTGAAGAACTTGTCTTGTTCTTTGTTTTGTAAGCATGTAGTTTAATTTAGTAATAGCTTCACCTGTTGGTTCTTGATCTAATGAATATTTTTGTGGTATGTACTTTAAGTTTATTAAAAATGCAACTTGACAAAGCAACAGAAAAAAATCTAGATAGCTTCAATAACCACTGAAGATTTTAAGTTAGAGGGTGAAAGTTAAGTTTTCTTTTTACTATTTATTAAACATATCAACATACTTCATCAGTAGTAAAATTAAAAAATCATTCATGTGTATAAATTATGTTGATGCATCCCACCAGCCCCCTTCAATCTGCCCCAAAAATGTAATCTTGAAAAGACTAACTTTTTATATCCTTTCAGAGAGTCTTGAGATATTTTTAAGGTTATTCTCCTACTATCTTTTGAAAAGATGAATAAGTCTTGTTTTTGTCATTATAACATAAAAGTAATAACTTTTGACAGACATTTTTTTGTGTTTATTGGTTTTTGTCTTAGATACAAAACTTACTTTAAAACATACATTTTGAAATATGGTGGTGTTTCTAACATAAAAATATTATTACTTGATAGATAATGCATAGAAAATATTATTAGTTAGAACATCAATTTAAAATTAGCTAAAAATAAAAAATACATTATTTTTATTTTTGAGATCATAATATAATTCCAACATTACTTGCTTCCCTTTCCTCCTTCTGAACCCTCCAATATGCTATTACCCACTGTCATTCAAATTTATCGCCTCTTCTTTCATTAAATTTTATATGTGTTTTGTCCAAATCAGACACTCACTTGTCTAAGATTTTCATGCGACTTAATAAGATGGAATTCCTGAACTCAGGTTGTCATCATTCCTAGTGTTCCTTATTTTCCTAAAACAAATACTGAGGTGATGCACAGCTCAGACAGTCAATGCACACACTTAGCACGCCCCAGGAGGGAAGCTGTGTGTTGAACCCAGTAGATTTTAGAGCTCAGAAAGGCTTTACACCCTGTGGAGTAGGTACACTTCGATCACTGGGAAGTATGTCATTAAAATATAGCCCTCTTACAGTGATTTCTAACTAGTTTAGTTTGAATTGTTTTAGTCACTACACAGCGTGAGGAACATTTTGGCATTTTCTTGGACTAATTTACCATTTATATACATGCACGAATGAGGAAAATCAGCTATTTTAGGGCACTCATATTGATTTTAATTCAACACGTCAAAAACATTTTCAGTGTTAGCAACAAAAAAGATAAAAACCTCAAAAAAGGGTATTATGGGTAGTAATACTCTATGTACCTAAATATTTATAAAGATAATAAAAATTGAATTGTGGATGAAAATATATATAATGAATACTGATAATATTTTATCAACTGAGTATTCAAATAAACAGATAAGAATCACTGTGAAATGAAAGAAAACTTAGGATGAAACAAAGTATAGCTTATTAATTAAGAGGTATTCAATTCATCTTCTGCATTATAGAATCATATTCTCAATGAAAACATTGTATATTTTATTATTAATTCAAAGCATATGATCTTCATTTCTGCCTCCCTCAATTTCTCCCCCATGGGAGGGAGTGATGTAGACTCACACATTTATTATATTAATTAGAAATCACTACCTAATATAATTATTCTGGCAAGCACATGGTGAGTCCTGAAAATATTATTGACAGAATTTCTCCATTTAACTCTGGCGTTAAAAAGATTTGCATGTCTAAAACTGCCTTGATTGGATATTGTTCTTGACGACTCTGCGTGGTGTTTTACTCGATGCACATTAGGCATGAGGACTTTTAGCACGTCTGATGTAACATCTGCTCCGTCTTTTTGTTGCAGGGTTCATGGTATAATTAGCTCTATATTTCAGCAAATACAGTTTTGCTCCCATGGCGGACAAAGCAGCATGAAGAAAACATAAATAATTGCAGATTAGAGAAACAGAAGGCAAAGTGGGTGTAGATGGCTTTGATAAAAAAGGGTTAAAGAGAATAGAAGGTCACCACATTATTAAGAAAAAGGGGAGGCAGTTAAAATTAGATATGGTCTTTGTAATTAAAGAAAACACACACTGATTTTTTCCCCCTTAAACAATGTTTCATGTTTGGTCAAATAATTTAGTGATTTGCAGTGATGTGGTTCTTTTGTGTCTATTTAGAAAACACTTTAAACACTGTGCATATTTGGATACACACAGGAAACTTAATTATTAGAGGATATAATAAAAAATAAAGAGATTTTATACTATTTCTCTGAATATAAAGTATGATCTCTGTGTTTGTGCCACGTATGCAGAATCAGGTTGTTTCAGCATAGATCAATAGGCAGATATTCCTTTATTAAGAGATTTATTTGCCTTCATCAAGATATTTACATGACTAAATGCTGTTCCCTTCATATCGTGTTTATCACAATTTGGTACAAGTTTACAGTATGAAATATCTAGTTTATTTGGTCTTTTTTTTTAAATTTTTTTATTGAGAAAAAAAAATTTCCGCCTCCTCCCAGCCTCTCACTCCTCCCCTCCTCCTCCCACTCCTCTCCCCCTCCCCCCACTCCTCTCCGCCTCCCCCCACTCCTCTCCCCCTCCCTCTCAAGTCTGAAGAGCAGTCAGGGTTCCCTGCCCTGTAGAAAGTCCAAAGTCCTCCCCCCTCCGTCCTGGTCTAGGAAGTTGAACATCCAAACTGGCTAGGCTCCCACAAAGCCAGAACATGAAGTAGGATCAAAACCCAGTGCCATTGTCCTTGGCTTCTCAGCAGCCCTCATTGTCCGCCATATTCAGAGAGTCCGGTTTTATCCCCTGCTTTTTCAGTCACAGTCCAGCTGGCCTTGGTGAGCTCCCAATAGATCAGCCCCACTGTCTCCGTGGGTGGGTGCACCCCTCTTGGTCCTGACTTCCTTGCTCATCTTCTCCCTCCTTCTGTTCCTCATTGGGACTTTGGGAGCTCAGTCCAGTGCTCCAGTGTGGGTCTCTGTCTCTATCTCCATCCATCGCCAGATGAAGGTTCTTTATTTATGGCTAGAAACCAATTATGAGTGAGTACATCACATATTCATCTTTTTGGGTCTGGGTTACCTCACCCAACATAGTATTTTCTATTTCCATCCATTTGCATGCAAAATTTGAGAAGTCATTGTTTTTTACCGCTGAGTAGTACTCTAATGTGTATATATTCCACACTTTCTTCATCCATTCTTCCATTGAAGGACATCTAGGTTGTTTCCAGGTTCTGGCTATTACAAATAATGCTGCTATGAACATAGTTGAACAAATGCCCTTGTCATATGATCGGGCATCTCTTGGGTATATTCCCAAGAATGGTATTGCTGGGTCCAGGGGTAGGTTGATCCCGAATTTCCTGAGAAACCGAAACACTGCTTTCCAAAGTGGTTGCACAAGTTTGCATTCCCACCAGCAATGGATGAGGGAACCCCTTCCTCCACAACCTCTCCAGCAGAAGCTATCATTGGTGTTTTGATTTTAGCCAATCTGACAGGTGTAAGATGATATCTCAAAGTTGTTTTGATTTGCATTTCCCTGATCGCTAAAGAGGTTGAGCATGACGTTTTATAAATATGCTATACTAGTATTAGACTCTGAATATTTGTATACATTCACTATTTTTGGTCATTTGTGAGATGTTAAAAATGACCAAATAATTCTTCCTTTCAACCTCATATTCTTTTGTTTAACCACCTGAATCAAATTTGTACTGTCACACATTTGGCCCTATTCATATGTGTTGGGCCATCTACTGAGTCATGGACCATCTACCTCTGACCACCCCTCAAAGAAAATGATTCTCAATTCTGCAACCAACACCCCCTTCCAAAAACTTCTCAGCTAGAGATGAGGTCACAGATGCTTCAACCACCTCCATGTTGCAACTTTTACCTGTGGTGATCTTGGACAGGTAATTGGGCTAGTAACCACAGCTGCTGCCAACTTGTGTCAGCAGCTTAAGACACTATTTAACAGCCTTCCTCCCCATCGTCTGGCTCATACATTCTTTTTCTTCTCTCTTCTGTTATGTGTCCTGAGCTTCTGGGTGGGTATGGAATATGAATATAGTTGTCCTGTCCCTGGATGAATGTTCATATTCTCTCATGTTGGCATAAGTTATGAGTCTCTGTATTTTTCACTACCCATTGCCTAAAGAAATGCCTCTGATGTGGGGTGAGGCCAGCACAAATCTATGGATAGATATACACATATTTAGAAGGCAGCTTGAAATCATGAACAGTCAAGAGTTCTTCTTTCTGTGAATTTCAAGTAATTGGTCAAGATTTTGGTACATAGGAATTTTTGGACTCTGATTCTTGAGGCTAATGATCAGGACTCAATTTCATGAATAGGGATTATATTCTATTTTCACATTCTATATTTCAGATAATTATTTGAGTATATTTTTATAAACATTCTCCTTATATATCTCATTATATATTCTCATTATATACCAGTTCTCTAAATTTTCCTGTGTATGTGAATGAAGAAAATCTATTTTTATATAGCTGTAATTAATATATGTAACACTAACATAATGGTTATGGAATCAATGAGACTGTTATTGACTGTTCCCTTGGTAATATTGTTACTGATTCAAATGAAATTTACTGAAAGTTAGAAGGTGTGTCATTCATGACAATTAGAGTCAATTTCATTTTGTGAATACATAATTATATACTAAGAGAGAAATTTGTCATATTTACTTTTGTCTTGCTCTGTAATTCCAATTCAAGGTCTGTTAACAACTTTGGTTGTCTTTTAAAATTCTGAAGATTTTTTATTAGTAGATGATATCCAAAACCTATCTTGGGGATTAAATTGGTCCTTCAGAGCTTCATACATGTGTGTAGTACAGTCTGTTCACCATTATCACCTACCATCTCTTGTCTCTCTAGATGTCTTTTGGCATTGCTTTGCTCAGAAGCGGTGGTTGTGTAAACTTTCTTTTTGTTGTTGTTTTTTGTTTTGTTTTGTTTTGTTTTGTTTTTCAAGACAGAGTTTCTGTAGCTTTGGTGCCTGAACCAGAACTAGCTCTTGTAGACCAGGCTGGCCTCGAACTGACGGAGATCCATCTGACTCTGCCCCCTCCCCAGTGCTGGGATTAAAGGCGTGCACCACCACCGCCCGGCCTGTGTAAACTTTCTTATCTTAAAGGCTCAAAATTGTTTGAGCAGAGTTTCTCCTGTTGTATAAATTAAATCTGCATTATCCTCAAATACAGTGCATTTCTATTTATTTTATTTAGCTCTATGCTTGCCTTTAATATATAGGTGAGAAAGCCCTAGAACTTTTTTTGTGGTGTGGTATGACATTGTTTTCAATGTGTGAATACAGTAATTCTGTCATCATGATACAACACAGTTTCCAAATGAAGCATTGACTCTTTTACTTAGATTATCAGCATGAGGTCTAAAAGTATAATAATTTTATTAGGGCTAGGTTTATTTTTATCTTTAGATTTTTTTTAACAATAGAATTTTGTGTCTTAAAGGAGTCATCTGCAAACATGATAGATAGCAAACTTTAGCGGTGAGGCATTGTTGAAATTTGGAAGCTGACCTGACTTTGAGAATGATCTCTGTGAATGACTAGATGTAAATGTGCACTGAGATTACTTTTATTTTATGACTAGAAAACAGTGACAAACTTGCTACTTGTTAATATCCTAATTTTCACTACTTCTGATAGAAATCTCTGCTGATTTCAATGTTGAATGATTAAAATGGGTTTTCTATTTTCCATATGTGATAACAGATAGTTTAAGTTGGACTAAAGCTGAGAATATTAATACAATGTGTCAAATGCACAGTGGTTTTAACTCTTTGGAACACTGAAAACTTAATCATGACACAATTTGACATGATATAGGGAGAACATTGGTTACAGAAACATTTTGTAAACTATTTTTTATTTCTTAAACACAGAAATTAGTGTGTAATAGAAGAGATAATATAAATTTATTTCAGCATTTCTAATGTATCAAAATAGTAATTTTATTAGCCATTTTAGATTTTATGTTACACCCACATGATTTTAATATTTTCTAAGGAGGAGCTGTTCAACTAACAAGTGTGAAATTGTTCTACTTAGCAGTGTAAAAAAGACCAATATAATGGCCATTCCTTACCTAAAAGTAAATAAATGCACCAAGTGATCAAATAAATTCTTCAAAGTTAACAATGGAACATTGAGACTAAAGACCTTAACCACAGGTTCACTCATGGATTCTGACTATTGAGATATTGTTCAGTGTGGGAGATGAAGTATTTTGGTAGAGAAATTTTGCCCCAATGTTTATTTTTATTGTATAGGGAGATAAGAGCATTTTTGGATATAAATACACATTCTATTCCAGTCCCCTTGTTTCTTCAAATCTACATCCTTACATTTAACTAATTAAAAATATAAAATACTTATTATGGACTTGGTTTCTCATGTCTGTGATCCCAGAACTTGGTAAGCAAAGTTGAATTGATCTCTGTGATTTCGAGACCAGTATGTTCTGCAAAGCATGTTCCAGGACATCTACTATAACAAAGAGAAATTCTGTTTCAAAAAATAAAACAAAAAATAAAAAATTTCTATATGTATATGCACTATGTGTGTGCCTATACCCTTGGAAGCCAATGACTTATAGTATTACCTGGAAATGGAGATGGTTGAGATCTACTATGTGGACTCTGGAAACTTACCCTAAATCCTTTGAAAGAGCAGCAACTAAGGCATCACTCAACTTTTTAAAAATATATTTTAAATTTGAGTCCTCACCAAAAATGTTCACATATTTTCTCATCATAATTCTCTAAATAATAAAATATAACTACTATTTTTGCACAGCATATTTATCATTAGTTATTAGAAGTTATCCCTTTCTTTATGTAGATTAGTGAGCAGGCTATCTTTTATACTGTGCACACTATCATCTATTGAGTTCAGTGTTCGGGAAGGTTTCTGTAACCAGTTCTCCACTGATACTGGAGGTCTGCACTAAATTTAAATGCAGTAGGATCTGTTGTCCTAAGTCACCTTAGACTACATGAACCTTCTTCTAATCTTGAAGTACTTATCGTTGATAAATGCTAAAGTTTAATGATTAGTTACCCACAAATTTTTACTAATTTTTTTTGTCCTATGAGAAACTTGAACTTGTCTCCTGCCAGAAATGTGATTTATTCTTTATTAATCATCATTTTCAATGTTACTTTTCTATGGTCATTTTTTCACTTGCATGAATACCTATCTATAAGTAACATTTAGTTCATAGCCTTAAAATAACAAATGCAACTGTACTATAGTACAGCAGAACAATAGAGTGTAAGTATGTGAATGCTATGTTTTATTGTGTTATTGAATTGAGTTTCATAAACTGATAATATAATTTTAAGCTTTTTTATGGTTCTTCTTAAAAGCCACATATATTTTTAGTAAGCTTACTGTAAAACATTTTAAACCGTTTAATGAACACTGTGCATATGGTTTAAATATTCTCACTTGGCTCTCAAAGCCTTTAAATTACATAAGTACCTTGCCATACTTTCTTGTCCAGTGGGTGTTAACTACCCTGAGGGAAGGACCATGTTGACTCTGTATACCAGTATTTGAGGCAGTAATTCATATTCAATGACCATCTTGTAAATTTATTTAAGAAGGAGATTCTCAGAAAACAGAAAAGTAAATAGGCAATTCTTTTATGCCCAATGTATATCTTTCCATTGAAAACGTCCACCAAATTGTAAGTGCCTTATCTATAATTTTAGGCCATCCAGTCAATTAATTAAAAATGCAACAAAAAGAAAAAAATATTATTTCTAATCATTCTGCTTGTAAACTACACCACTGAAAATGGCGCCTTCGCTATCAGTTGAGTTTGGGACATGTTAATATTTAAATTCTGAAGACTTTTAATTTTTTATAGCTAAGTTGCTAGACCTGTATTGTGCTTCTGTCGTTTAACAGTAAATCTTTGTTTCCAATCATTTGCTCTTTTGGTCTAAATAGTGGGGTTCTCAATATTCATATCTTGAAACTCTAATGCCAATGCGATATAAGTTGGTACTTTGACAGGTAATTAGGTTATGAAATTAGGGTGATAATATAGGAAATCATTATTGTGTGAACATTACCCAATTTACAGTAGTTTCTTATAGACTTGTTTCTACAAGACACATGTTACTGCTAAGCTATGGAGTCAGCTTGGTACTCAAGGACCATATGTCCACAGGTGTAAATGGTTTTATCCTGTATCATTTCGTTCTAAAACATTGAGGGGTTTCTATTCTGTTTCTCTGCTTCCTCTAGTCTTAACCATACCCATAGTAGTTCAGTGATCACACATATAACTAAACCAAATCTTCAATTTCATTTAGAAGAGAACAACAAAAATCCTCCATACTCCTTATTTCTTCTCAATTCTCTCTGTGTCCCCCATCTTGTTTCTCTTTCTTCATTCTAACCATGCGAGCCTGTTTTTCAGTTCTCAGATGTATTACACATGCCTTTAGGTATCTAGCATTTACTTTCATTTTAGAAATTTCCTTGTGAATATGATACTTTATTTTGTTTTTCATCTCCAAATGCTCTATTCTTATGAAGACTGATACAAGGAAATCTATATTTTTATTATAGAATTTTTTCAATATGCATTTTCTTCCCTCCTTTATAAAAGCTATATTTTTCCCATAGTGATGAAGTACAAATCTGGCAAACCACAACTTTCCTTATAGATTATATACCATATATAACACATGCAGAAGACCATGTGTAAATATAAGTATGAGAGTAAAATGATGCTCAGATCCTTCTGTTTTTATCTTTTGTTTTTGTTGTACTTTGTTCAATTTTAATCTCAATTTCTGAAACATTACCTACAACTGTCTTTGTTGAAATAATGAACTTTGTACCCACATACACATGCATGCACACACACGTCAGACAGAAAACTAAAAATGATATTGCCAAGTAGATTTAAATAAGCAGAAAAGCATGTTTTTGTTTTTTAATGAATAAGTTAGTGGTAACTCAGAAAGTAAAGAGTTTGCGTTGCAGGAATGATGACCCACAGTACACAGCAACAATGGTGCGGACATAGTAGCGTGGGCTTCTAACCCAGTGTTACTCAGACCAAATCACAAAACAAGTAGATCTCTGAGGCTCCTTGGCCAGCCAGCCTGGACGAATCAACCAGTACAAGGCCAATGAGAGACCCATTCTCTTAAAAACAGGATGGTCTCACCTGTGGAGCGACAGCTGAAAGTATTCTGGCCTCCACAAGCGCACACATACCTGCCCCTGTACACACACATTCCTGGGGACTACTCAGAGTATTAATGTTTCTTCAGAGATGTAAAAAGCAAAAAAGAAAAAACTCCCTTAAAATTCTATGTACTGGGAATGGAAAATGAACGACTTAAACCATTTATTTTCTAAATGTGACATGCGCTGGGAGCCACACATCACTTCAACTCATGTTTACACATTATGCCACTATAACTGCTTAAAGTGTAGAGATTTTTAATTGAATTTTATGGCTGGTCTACGTTGTTGATTGTAATTTTTATGTTATAGCTTATGAGCTTAGTCATAGAGGATACAGAGAAATTTCCATTTATGTAATAAAATATCTATAAAATCAAAATGGTGCTTCTTCAGTAGTTAGGGATCTTATGTATCACTAAATCTCTGAGCATGCAATTAGAAAGGAATGCACTTTTAAAATGAATATTTAGTGATTCAATACCTTCTTTTGTAACAGTACGCATAAGCGATGAAGTGTTAGACCTGTTAAATTTTATGTATTTAACACATTATTTTGACCTGAAAACCTATAATAATTACTGCACTTAAGTAGACTTTCATGATTTCCTAAGGATTCCATTTATAATAGATATTCATAATCAGGGATATAATTTACTAACACTATTTAAAATATATTTAATGTTGGAGAGTTTTCATTTCATTTCATATATTAAAATGTTTTTAAAATAGATTTTATATTCTCTTGTATGATGTTCTCTTTCACTCACTTTTAAATAGTAAAAGAGATTTATATGGAATTATATCTCATTCTTTAACTGATAAAGGCAATAGTTTAAATAGTGAAGAATTTATTTTTCTTAGGAATATTCACAAATTAAGTTGCATAAATTGTATTTATTTTTCAGAATCAATATGAGCTCAATACTGATGCCTTTATTACATATGCACAATAATAACTTTGCATAAACTTTTTATCATGAAATTTGATCATGATAAATTGTAGTGTTCCGTTCTTACTAACCTTAAAAAATTTTTTAGGTTAAAAATTGATACATGGTGTCTCAAAGCATAATTTTCTTGTTATTTTCATTTTCTCTTAAATATTCCCAATTAATATCATTTTCATACATTTTAATAGATCATATCAATTTGACATTTTGAAGCTTAAAAATTTAATTTTTTATGCTAACGTTAAATGCACCTGGGAGATAAGAATTAAAATCTTGATAGTAATAAAAATTCAATTGGTAATATTATTGATTACCTTAAATGTGTGGCCTTCATTTACCATTTAAAAACTTAGCCAAGTCATTTGGAAATGGTTTAAGTTCTTTTCTTTCAGTCATTGATATGGTCCTGATCTTATGCTTCAAATGGTCATTCAGTTTTAGATACTAGACATGATGGATTTTCCAGAAACTTTACAGTCAGAAAAAGTAATTTTAAAATATAAGATTATTGGTGAATTATAAAAAAGATACCAAAACCTTTATTTAAATATTCATGGTGTCTTCAAATGAAAGGCATTTCCTTGTTTCTCTATTTATTTCCAAAAGAAATATAAAGAAATCTTAAATCCCTTTCTACTCCTTTTTAACGTCTTCCTTTAATCAATCAATGTTATAAACTCATGTTTTTCCTTGTTATTCTATGATGATGTGTTTTTAAAAATTACTTTTATTAATGTTTTTAAAAATCTGAGTTCTTAGTTTACTTGAGATTGAGTTATAATATTGTAAAGTTGTTTTTAAATTATAAGGAAATTCTTTAATTTTTATTGCTGATTCAATGAATATCTCTTTTAGACCATACTGAGTTAAAGCAACACAATAGAGTATGTGGAGAATATTTTATTTTTCCATGTTAAAAATTCCGACTGTTACAGTACGTTTTTAGCATTTAAGCATTGTCATCAACTTTTTTTCTGTTTTCTTCTAATGCTTATACTTCATTACTTATTTTATTTCATTAATGTTTTGCTCCTTAAGGATTCATTCATAACAAATAATCATAAATTTTTTGATAACCTTATAAAGTCCAAATTGACACAGTAAACCTTTCATCTAACTGCCTTTTCTTCTCTTCCTCTGGTCAGTTACATGGTGACAGGAAGTTTATCTGTTCTCACCGTCTGTCTGCATGATAAATTGCCATCTCACACAGAAAGCCTTTAAAATGTAGCCCTTACCACCTTGGTAGCATCTCATACTTTTAATCATAATCTTACTTCCACTTCATTATAATTGCTTATTTATAAGTTGTCAAAATCAAGGTGCTTTATGTTTCTTAAACATAATCACAATAACATTTTCTACTTAAATATGTGACATTTTCCAGATGTTTGGAGCACAGAGAAAAGCTTTATCCTAAGACTACAAAGAAAAAAAAATTAAATTCCCACCCAATTTTTTACTTAATGTTGGTGCTTGCCAGTTAACTATCAGGTCAAACACACACACACACACACACACACACACACACACACGCACACACACGCACACACACACACGAGTCATTCACATAATGAACTTAGAATGAAGCACATTAAAGTAGAATTTCTGGCCTTCCTTTTATGATAAGAGGTAACTATTTTTGTAATATTCAGATTACCAAATTAATATGTGAAGTGAATGTTTTCAAAGATGCCATTGTTCTTCAATCCCGTCAAGATACCAAGGCATAGTCAAGGGGTTGGTCATGCAATCTATTGAAGAAAGAGTTCCTAGAACATTTCCAAGGGTTCCAGAGGACCCAAACTCTTTCCTGATAATACTAAGATATCTCTTGCATTTAAAAGTATTATGCTGTCAGGAGCATCTGGTGAAGGTTTTCAGAGGCTATGAAACCCTGCCTTTCAGCAGGTGAACATAAAGGCTGAATGATAATCCAAGCCATTTCTTTCTAACGTCCCTCTGAGGAGTTTGCAAAATTAACCAACAGAATACTTTTTTCATCATGCTTTTTTTCTGCATATTGCATTATACTAATAGCTATTTAGTTTGCATCTACATGTTTCTATTTTCATTTTTTAAATTTTAGGGTAGACAGGTATTGAGTATAACATGTATTGAGTATAAGCCTCAAAATAAAAATGTTTGAATGTTGCTGCTATATGCAATTATATATTATAAACCAGAATCATGGCTTTAGATTCTGTATTTTTATTCCTTGACTATTTTCAATAGTCCTTATTGAAGGGCTTTCTTTCCGTGGCTTGTATCCAGGGATGACAGGGAGGAAAGGAATAAGGTAGTCTCACATGGGTGACATCAATATGACCATGTCAGAAGAATATGCTATGAAAGGAATTAAAAGATATTTTCAAAATCTATACTGAGTTTAAAATTACTATCTGAAAACATTTAATTTCAACTTCATATTCTTGAGTTCTTTAACTATGAGTTTTTATATTTAATTTTTTTATACATCTTAGTCAATACATTTAATAAGTAGGAATGAACTTGTCTACTCAGGGCTTTCTAGTTTGTTCTGAATCCCAAAGTGAAAATAGAAAAAGCAAAACAAAACAATCAAACAAAACCCTCAACACCAAAGCACTCAACAACCTTCATTAAAACTCTAGCCTTAGTGACAGCATTAAGATAGGAGTCAGTGTTACAACAAGAAAGGCCAAAGCCCTACTGCTTGTTCTGGCTTTTTGGAACCCATTGTCCCTGGAAGGAGGAACATCTTGCTCACACCAGATATAGAGGGGAGAGCCTTGGTTTTGCTTCAAAGCAATGTGCTAGACTTCGTTGACTTCCCAGGAGAAGTCTCACCCTTCTTAGGAGTTGATAAAGGTGTAATGGAGGCAGGAAGATGGAGGGAGCAGAAAGTGGGGAGGGAGTGAAAATTGATTTCATGTGCAGAATGAGAAAAGATAGTCTTTTTAAAAAATAAATTAAAAGAGAGAAGCCAAAGCTTTTATTCATTAATCCTTCTTTCCTTCGTTCCTTCGTTCCTTCCTTCCTTTCTTTTTTATTTCCTTATTTAATTATTTGTTTGTTTTTTTGTTTTTCAAAACAGAGTTTCACTGTAACTTTTAAGACTGTCCTGGAACTGGCTCTGAAGACCAGGCTGGCCTCTAACTCACAGAGATCTGCCTTCCTCTGCCTCCCGAGTGCTACTATATAAAGGTATGCACCACCACTGCCCAGCTCAAAGCTATTATTCTTAGACATCATTAATTTAGCTCAATATCATATGATAATACATGTATCATACAAAATTATATCATAGCAATCAAAAAGATGCCATCTTTCTGTACAAATTAGGCTGTATGCAATTTTGTGATTATCAATTCTCTAAACATTTACAATCACAGTGTAATGTTCTTTTAAATATCAATAGCTTTCATTTGGTCCTTTTCTGGCAGTTATGACAAAACTTTACACCTGGTGATACTAAGTATTCTTTGTGTGTATGTGTGTATACAGGTTCCAGTTCTCTTTTTGATTGTGACATAACAGTGAAGTATGTGTTTATGAACACAAAACCCTTTTTGTGTTTAATCAAAAGTGACGTTATTATGTTTGCTTCCTTATCTTAATTTTCTCCACTTTAGTTTTACACTGAGGATATTTCTAACATTTACCTGTAGCATAAGCACATCTTTTAGCGAATTGTATAGGATTAACAGTCACTGCATTACAGCCCTTTAGGTCTATTTGAAAAGGTACAGATTAAGAGAGTTGCTATTCAATATGAATTTATAAAATGATTTGTGTTTATAATTATAACTTTAGCATAAATAATAGAACTTCCTATTTATAGACAGAAAAGAGAAATCTGTGATGATGATAATCATGAGGACAAAAAGAAATATATTAAATTCTTAAATAGACATCCTTTGTTATTTTTGTAGCATTTGATGACTTATGTCAGCGAGGCTCTTACTTGAATTTTATATCCGTATGATGAAATGTTAAGATTTGGATTAGCGTCCTGTTCATTTCAAGTTATGTGAAGTGACTCAAAGATTAAATATTAAAGAATCTAGAACAAAATTCCCAAACCAGATTAAAGAACTCTGTAAAAATGTTCACACTTTTGGAGTGATTGACTTCCTTCCTGGAGCCAACTCACGATTTACAGTGTAGAAAATGAGTCTATAAGTTGACTTAATGAAAATGATCTGGTTGTTTATTTTTAATGTTCGTCAAAATAGGATTTAGTTTTAAAATGCAGGCTACCGGAAGCAGAAAAGAAACAATATGGAATGGTATTTAAAGTTACAATAGAATAATTGCCAGTATTTTCCAATTAATATTTCTTCTTTCCTTGCACATGTTAAAAGATACTTAAAGTATGCTCCAAAATTAGACTTGACAATTGCAAATGCCAACCAACCACCTCGTAATAAAATCAATACTTACATTTCCCTGGAGGCCGCTGTTTACTGTTTGGTGCTCCATTTCCTTAATGGAGTGCTAGTTATGTCTGCAGAAGCCTTGTAGCTACTATTTTTATGTTTTAACTAAACGCAGCTTTCTTGAAGAAGTATAGTAAAGAAATTTCTTGCATTACTATTCAAAATTGCTGGAACTATTTAGTATTTAATATTAGTGCAGAGAATATAGACATTTTACACACATGTGCACCCCTCCCCACACACTCTCTCTCTGTAGCATCTGAAAGTAGTGATGCTTTGCTAATAATGTTGCTTTATTTGTATGTCTTAATTGTAATGAACATGGACGTGATATTTAAACATTTCACCATACTAAAATAACTGAATATAAATGAATTTTTTTGTAATTACTAAGAGTATCTTACTTTGGTGTTGCTTTTTGGTGCTATATTCTAGAAGAAATGGTAGAAAGAAGGATGTAAAAATCATATATTTCCACAGAATAAAAATACTGTAAGATATGGTTAACACGTTATCATCATGTCTTATTTTTACATGATTGGGGATTTTTTTTTTCTAAATTTTTTTGGGAGGGTTCGAGACAGGGTTTCTCTCTTGCTTTGGACCTTGTCCTGGAAATGGCACTTGTTGACCCAGGTTGGATAACAAGCCTTTCTTCAAACATTTAAAATTCTGGTTTATTACTTCAATGAATAAACTTCTGTGAACCTGAAATATGCACACCTGTTGTCTACCTATTTCCCTTTCCTGTCTATTTACTGCGTATAAAATAGGAGGAGAAGCACACAGAGTCCCACCTTTACCCTGGAAGCTGTTTGCAATTTGTGCAAGCTAGGGAGGAAAAATTGGCCTCCAGTAGTTTTGTATTTTTGGTTTGTTTTATTTTGTTTATGCCTGTGCGTGTTGGGGTGCTTTTTCCAGTTTCGATTTTGTTAGTTTTTTTCTTTTTGAAAGAGAGAAAACATGAAGTTTGGTGTGTAGTGGGTGGGCATCTGAGAAGAATTGGGAGAAGGAAAAAATATGAACAAAATATATACACAAACATTTCAAAAATTTACAAATGTAGAACACAGATGCCACTTCCATGTTTGTTCTTTTAAGGAGATTTGCATTTTTGTTTCTTTAATTTAAAGAAGTTGAAAACAAAGCCAATCATCTCCCCTTTGCATTTGCTTATAGCAGATAGTAGACAAGGTGTCACTCAAGACGAAAGAGTACATTCTACCTTGGCGGTAGTGCATGCATGGTCACACTTTATTAGCAATTGTACAAGCTAAAGGAGACAGTTATGTGAAGAGAATTCATGGCTGCTTTCAGGAGACACATTTATAAGCAGGATATTGAAAAAAAAAGTCCATTGATCAGCTTCCGCCTTTTAATACGATGATGTCAGCAGCTGATGTTAGTGTGATTAAGCTGCCATGTTTTCATCACAAAGGAAAACTCATATCCAAATCTGTAATAAGGGAAGGAGCAAATCTGCCCTGAATAGATTCATAGGCTCCAAGGAACATCTTCGGAGCTCCTCTCAGACAGTAAATATTGAGAATAAGCTCGGAATGAATGTGGCATTGAATCGAAATTAATTGTTGAAGTTATTGCTTGTGGTGTCACACTATTCTCCATGCAGGCTTTTCACACGAGGCTTTGAAGAGCCCTACAGGACCAACTAAATGTAATTGATACAGAGGCGCTCTACACAACAGCTGTGAGAGCAAGGTGCTGCAGCATGTTCTTTAATCTACCTTGCTTTCGGAGAGTTTATTATGTTTTTGAATTTATTCTTTTGTAGATCTGGGAGCTATCATTTTTATGGAAATTAATCTTTTCAGAAGATTTGTCCTCTCTTTTTCAAACACTAATACATTCATTCAAGGGTCCTATTATTCGCATCCAGCTGGCTTTTATCTGGTGATATTTACTTCAAAAAGCCAAGTTAAATGGTATCATAGATTAATTCTCAGGGCACAGGAAGGCTTTTTTGGAGAAAAACATGGCTTGGTAATTATGGGAAATATCATAATAAAAATCACAGAAAATGTCAGAAATGTGTTGTATCATCTGTCATAACAGGAACTTCAAAAAGTTGCTCCTTGAAATGTGGTACCTTGCTCCTCTTGTAACGTTTTATTTCCGTAACGTTTTACATTATCGCAAAAGTTTGATTTGGAACTTAACGAACTATCGTGAATTTTAGCTCTTTGTTTTTCCTTACACAAAGCAATGAAACTTCAAAAGGGGCTTATCCACTGTTATCTCTTACATAAATCAAACTGGAAATAAGACACATTTTACAATTCAATTTAAGATCCCACTGCGACACTAATGTTGCAAGCTGTGCATTTTGCAAAGTAATATAGTAATGTCTAGTTTGCATTTTTGAAAAACCAAATTAATCATACTTTATTGAGTACATTGGAGCAAACCTAAAATTCATTTATTATTAAAAATCTTCTGCCATAAATATATGCTATATTTTATACATAAAGGACAAACTCATTTATTCATTAAGATAATTTGGATCAAAGATTTGGCATGTGCATTTTGTAGCTATAGAAGAAATGACATTTGCCATTCCGGTGCTTTGAATTTTTAAAACTGTCTACATGTAGTCAGCTGCTTGAAATTTTATTTTCACACTAAATTGTACTAAGAATTAACACTTCCTTATAAAAATAAAGGCTAACCTAAAACCTTGACAGTTTCAAAACAAAACTCACTACAATGGATTGTTTTCCTTAAACACACATTTCATGAACGTTAAAAATACTGCATCTTATACTGTATGTAACCAACCTATAATAACGTGATCATGTAAAGGTTTGGATAAGAAAATTCAATATCTACCAGTGCATCATTTAGATAGATTTTGATATATATATATATATATATATATATATATATATATATATGTGGCTGAAAACAATAAAATTCAGTGTACGATTCTTATAGATCTTATTGCTCTTTATTATATATAAACATGAAACTAAAACAAAGAGCTACAGGAAATTATAAATGGTAATTTTTATGAGAAATCATTTTGGGAATTTCTAGCATAAGGATAGTGAACTGCATGGGGAGGTAACAAATTCTAAAGTGGGCCAGAAGACGGTCACGTGTATTTTACCCATGTATATGGCTCATGGTCGGTGTAGTAACCATTCCTTTGCTCTCAAATGATATGTTTACCATTGTGAAAAATAAACATTATTTGAGCTGTCACAAGACAGTAATATGCAGACTTAATTCAATAGAAAAAGACCTGTTAAAATACATCTCAAAATTTTATGTTGCTATAAAAGATTAAAGTTTTTCTTATTTTATTTAATAGACTTTATAATTAAATCCTGAAGTTTGAAAGAGTGTGCTAAATGTATTGTCTTCAAGTTTGTACTCTCAGGGAAGGTCTAAAAAGTCCACACTGCTGAATCTGTAAAAACACTTTAATGGGACTTCTTCTTTAAAGACTTTAGACACTGTAAAGTATTGCCCTCTATTTAGAAAGAGTGTCCCTTCATAAGAAACTCCCCAAATAAAATTGAATTTGTCCCCTTATTATTTTAGAGTGAAGCAAACCCTATGTCATATAAGTTAGTAATTTACAAGTCTGTAGAACCAGGTAAAGAACAGAGTAACTCCTGCATCATCTAACAGAACCTAGTCATGTCTTACTCAGGAAACCACTTTGTTTTTCAGTCATTCTCTTTGAAAGAAGTAGTGGAAATGAACACATTTTCCCTCACCCCATTTTGTCAATTTTCCAGTACCATGAAATATGAGATTCAGGAGACTTGCCCTGGTCATATCACTGTCATTGTGGTGGATGACAGAACATGCAATGGTTGGTCCTGACGATGAGCTCCTTCCTCGTCCGACTATCTGATCTATCACTTTAATCATCTCTGTCTTCTGCCTAAGCTGATGACCAAACTCATCATCCTGACATCTGAGAGCTATCATCATCTGGCTCTGGCCCTACCTCATTCTGACTTCCGATGCGTTCCTAATGTGTGCTTGGTCCTCTATTCACTGCGTTTCCCAGTTGTCATTCTGGACCACCATTTATGAATGTCTTTGACACATTGCTCAGGACAGGCAGTTCTATGAGCCAAATATATTCTGACTTGCAATAGAATCAATTTAGGGACAATGATCAGTCCAATATACTTCTAAGGCCAGCCTTTCCCTTAAGAAAGGCAACTAAATTTACCTTGAAAAGGTGCCATTCATCCAGCTGTACCATAGTACAGAATATTATGGAGGCAAAAGACTTTTTGTGGGGAGGCTTCATGTGAAGAGACAAACTCAACACATTTGCAGGACTACCAAAATAGTGTTAGAATTAGTACAGTTTATACAGAGGACAGATTTGTTGAAAGCTACTGTTTATATGAAACGCAAACATTCACTTCCATTACAAACTGTGAAGACATTGTGTTCATGACTTTCATCGTCTTCCCGTGGGCAGACAGGCAAGGAGATTCTCAAGGTCAAAAGGACCAATACAATTTTAGAGACTGGCCACAGGAAAACACTTAAGAAGATTGCAAGTTAAATGGATAATTCTAAACTTGAGAATAAGACTCTCATTTTCATCTCAAGAATAAATAGTTTCAATGTGCTTTTGTAGAAATGAAATTCTACAGTTAAAATCTACAGAACTCTTCAATTGAAATGTGAAGGAGGATAAGAAAAAGAGTTTGAAAAAGTTTAAGCGAGGAGTAAGTTTTGACAGGATCAATACCCGTTGTTAAGTGTAAAGTAATATTGAAATAGCCATATTTTATTGTAAAATTAACTGGTTATACTAATCATAAAGTAAGAATGAATGATGCAAAGAAGGATTTATTTAACTGCCTGAGATCACACACCAATACCATCAGAGTCAAACACTGCACACAGATTTAGGCTCCATTACAATAAACAACAAAAGAATATCCACAAGAATAATAATTGACTACGTCAGCCATGTTTTTCTCATCCTCATCAGTTTTTTTCACAGGAATAGCCAAAATTAAAATGACACAGTGGACGCAGTGGTACAGACCTGTATATCATAGCACTTGGAAGGCTAAGACAATACGGCCAAAGTTTGAGGACAACCTGAGTTTCAGTTCCAACCTTGGCTAGACAGCAAAAATAAATTTTAAAAAATATTAAATCTGAGGAGTTAAATAACCATGTTTTTAAAAATGTTCAAACGGAAGGAGGTAATTTTAAAAAAATCTTCAGTTTAATAAAAGAAGATTTAAATAATTTATCATTACCTACTAACAATAATAAAAGAAAGATAATGTATTCGAAATATTTTAAGAAGTCTGTCTATTGAAAATACAATTTTCTTCTTGTTGGAACCTTAAGCATCGAGTAATTAATAACTATATGATTATCAAGAAGAATCTTTCGTAGACAAAATATGATCTTTTTTCCCAGTGATTACAGAATCTGTCCTAACTTTATTATTCTATGAAAATACCATACCACGATTACAGTTGGCTGGTTCTAGGACCCACATGTCCAAATATCCGGAAGTGTGAATAGATACTTACTTTTGTCTGGAGCTGGCTTAAAAATAGAAACCATATGGGAAAATAGAGTAAATGTGCAGGGAAAGTTATTCCTCTTCTGATGATGCAGGTGATTTTCATGGGTTGTGGGACAGGTTTCATAAATTCCAGGCTGATACCGAACTTCAATCCACTTACTTCTGCCACCCAAGTGCTACATTTATATGTATAGTACAAGTACTTGATCACGTGATGCTTGGACTCAAACCCTAGGATCTGTGCAAATGAGGCAAATAATCTAACAGCTGAGCTATCTGTCTACACCCCCCAAAAAATGCTTTTGTTAACAGAAGTCACTTTAAAAACCTTTTATTATTTCTATAACTATATTAAAAAGCATGAGTTTTCAAGACAGGTTACACCTGGGAACATCTTCTGGTTAAAATAATCTATCCTGAAATTGTTTTTGTCCTTTACTTGTTGCATTTTGATATTTTATTCTCTGAGTTTCATGTATTTAGCTGATTTTGACAATAAACCATTTGAAGTATATTTCACACATTAGTTAAATATTATTGAGCCACCTCTCAAAAAATACATAATTGTGTTAAAGGCACCCATAAACACTTATAGAAAATAATTTGACTTTAATATTTTTATGTTAAAAATGCAACATTGAGTTTTTTCCATACATCTATTTTAAATCCCTTTAACTAATATCATTATTAAGAGTACAAAGTGGCTCGCTTTTGATGGTGTTATAGTGGGTGATTTATCCAGGGCCTCATGCATGCTACATGTATATTGTTCCACTGAATTGTACCCTGAGCTCCAATGCCTGAGCATTTTAATCATTTCAAAAATTTCCAGGGAAATTTTTTTGACTTTTTTTTTTATTGAGAAAAGGAGAAAAAAAAAAAACAAGTTTCCACCTCCTCCCAGTCTCTCATTTTCCTCCCCCTCCTCCCACCCTTCTCCACCTCCTCCCACCCTTCTCCCTGTCCCCCCACTCCTCTCCCCCTCCCTCTCCAGTCCAAAGAGTCATTTCATTAGCATTAATACAATTTCAATGCTGAATGAAAAACTAAATGGCTCTGAATAAGTTTACATTATTGTATCCCAATTCTAAGCTATGCCTAAATTTTGATGTTCTTTCAAACAAGGAGAAAGAAAAACAGTATGCTAGATAATGATCTAAAACCATATTTGAAGGTCATACACAGCACACAGTTGTCTGTCCGTACTTGATCAAAATTGTACCACAATATACATAATGGGACCATCCATGTGCTCATTATTGGCATATGCTGGACACCAAGTAGATAACCAAGAATTGCATACAGATACGGAGAAATGAGTAGATGAAAAAATTCAGTATTGACCTCGGTACAGTAGGAAAATTGCCGGTCAGGTAAGCATGAGCGACTGAGCTGTGATCTCAAATACCTCTTTGTTGTTATGCTAATATGATCTATCTGTCTGTTTGACTGTCTGTCTCCGTCTATTTATTTATTATTGAAAGTTTATACACTATATTCTGATTACACTTCCTCTCCTCCATGTGCTCTCAGAACCTCCCTACCTCTCAACCAGTCCAAATCCATGGCTTCTTTCTCTGTTTTTAGAAAACAATTATCTCCAACACCTACTTAAATGCTGGACCAGCTGTCTAACAATCCCACAGCTTTAGAGTAAAAGATCAATCTTATTTGAGATAATCTGCCTACCTAGATTAGCTGAGTTGGCAATAAAGAGGCCTTACATGAATATATAAGATGAAAAGAAATTGAGAAAACACAAAACATCAATCTCTGGTCTCAGTATGTATGTGCATACCCCTAACACATAAGAACACCCACTTTTTAACTTTTTAGCATCATACACCACACCCAAAAAGATACACACTTAAGACACGCAAAAATAGAAATATATTGAGTAAATAAAATTGCATTATTTACTGAGATATTAACCATGGGCAAATACAAAGTTTGTGTTCATATAAATATATATCACATGAAGATTTGTGGAAGACATTCTGGACAACAGTGCAATAAAAATCTCTGACAATGTGAAGGCACCTTGATCACTTAACTAACAGGAGGTGAAAATGTGGTTCTACATGTTTAAATATTGAGGATGGCATTTTATCAAATGGTGGGAATCAGGCAATGCTATTTATTTAAGCTTGATTCACTTCTTCATAATAAAAACCAACATACTCCCCTGACATATTTGAAGATTACCCTGTAAATATTTCTCAGTTCTCCTCCTGAATCTATTTTACTTTCAGATTGTATTGTTATATTTCTATTTAATATATTCTAAAATATAACATATTTAATATTAATCTATATTTAAGTCATTCTATCAAAACTGAACTGATTTTAATTCACGCCTTTCTTTTTCACAAAGTTGATTAATAGTTTTTAATATTCTGATTTCATGATGTTGGGAATTAGATTGAGGTCAGGTTAAATATTTTTATAACATTACTGTTAATATGTTTGCTTCAAAATTATTAATAATTTTTTTGTCAAAATGTGAGGTATGGTGTCACCTGTGTTTTGTCCCAGCAGTTGGAAGATAGAGATAGGTGGATCTCTCTGCGTTCCAGAGAAGCCAGGATTACACAATAAAATGTTCAAAAATAAAATATAATAAAAAGTCAGGTGGTGGTGACACATGCCTTTAATCCCAGCACCCAGGAGGCAGAGGCAGGAGGATCTCTGTGAGTTCGAGGCCAACCTGGTATACAAGAACTAGTTCCAGGATAATATCCAAAGTAACACAGAGAAACCCTATCTCAAAAAAAAAAACAAATAAATAAAATAAGATTCATTTGGATAGTTACATGCATAAGCTTGGCACAAAGACTGTTAATAGAAAGTTCATATTACACATCAGATATTTCCATGATCATCATCGCTGCCTCTTCAATGATGGGACCATACCTCTCTTTGCCATCCATATCCTAGGCCTTCATTTTCACTTTTACTTATTTTATCTCCATTTGTATATAAATCAAGTTTATTTCAAGGCTATCATACAGATATCATATATTTTATCTTTTTCTAACTCTATTTTTATTTAAAAATGAATTTGCTTATGACCATCATCTATTAGTAGTTCCCTTTTGTATTCTATCTGCACACTACATATAAATATATAGCTCAATAAAACAATAAAAAAGACTGATCATGGTTACAATTTTCAAGTCAAGAACAGCCTACTAGATGATTTTATCCTCTTCTATGCTAGGGATATTATGATAACTGCGAAACACGAGCCAAGCCTACATACCTAAACAACCTTCCAAATTTTGAACATTTTTCTTAGAAATGGAAAATCATTAAGACTTTTAAGCAGGGGAATGACAAGTGTTAGGATTTTTACATTATAGTACAAACTTCATCTTCTTCAAACTGATTGCAGCACTTTAGATATAAAAAGTGTAGAGATAAATTACATAGATGCAGTCAACCAGATATAAAAAGAATTGGACATCAAAGGTAAGAAAGGAGAAGATAAGGATTGTACCTTTGTTTCTGGCTTGGACAACTAGCAGATAATATTGTTCCTTGAGCTTTACTCTGGTGTGTCAGGGAAACTAATTAACTTCAAGTGGCATACAAGTGAAAATATTAATATCATTCTTATGGGTGAGCAATCCCTTCTAAAAGGGAATAATGCTTTTTTTGGGTAGCTATTTTATGTCAAATATGCTTTTTTGAATCTCAAATTTTGTATGAAGTAATGGAAATTAATACTGATTTTAACTTGTCTTGGCCTTACAAAAATTATAACTTAATAACTTATACGTACCCAAAATTAGTGCTGTATGCCATGACACTTATTAAAAAGATTATAGGAAAAACAACGGTCACTTTTCTTTGATACGGTAGAAAAGCTATTGGGGAATATAAAACCTAGTACATTTGTTTCATAATAATTGTTCATATGAACAATTATGTTCAAATGAAAGACACTATATATGCCGCTAGTAGTTTAAGAGATATTTGATATAATACCTCTGATATGGCATAATATAATATAATTATGTAATATAGTATAATATAATAATATAGTATAATATAATACTTTATTTTGAGGAACTGTGATTATATTTAAGATTGACAGGTCACATATATATCTGGTAGGGTCCTTTCTATGTCAATGTCTGCCACAGAGTCTAATTTGTGGAAATAAACAAATCTGTGCTCAGCATTATTTCCATGGAAAATAAATCACTGGACTTTTACTTACAATCAGTTTAACACATATGTTAACAGGATTCATAAGTTTAATAAATATAAAAGAAGTTAGCAACTCTTTCTTCCCTTGCATTGAATCCTATGGGAGTGTTTTCTGGTTCACTGGATTTGTTTTGCTTTGTTTCAGGGGTCTATTTCATCTGGTTAACAGTGACAGTGTGGTGCTAATGAGTCTTATCACAGCCATAGCATCAAACAGCACTGTCTTCTCTGATATAATCACTTCTTTTTTCTGCACATATACTGCTTTACCTTTTATCTTGATAGTAATGGCTGTGCTTCTTTTGTTTTCAGTTGCATCAAACTTTCTGGAGTTAGGTATAAAAGACGGAAAGTATGTCAAGATCTGTATTCAACACAAACACAAAATACTGATTCTAGTATTTCTCATGAGTTCAAAGTCCTCGTAATTTAAAATTGAAATAATTCTCTATTTTTGGTTTCTTTTGGCTGTTCCTGTTTTCATGACTTTCCAAAGATTCTCAGTAAATAGGTCTCAAAGGTGTTGCAATTTAACTGGGATGTTTCTTAGTGGATTAGTACACACGAAAGAAGCTCAAGGCATCAAGTTTGATCCCTAGTTTCACAGAGTGATCCAGTTTAGAGTATGCCTTAATTATGCTTCTAAGAATTACATTGTAGTCTGTGGATTCATGTTCTGGAGTTATCCTTTGTCAATTAGTAAGGTCGATATGAATGATTGAAAATTGCTCATTTTATTTTATCTAAAACAATTTGATGTCAAATCAAAACACTAGATTATTTTAGCATTTATGTGTTAAATCAAATGGGCACAGCTAGTAAATGAGAAAGGGATAGAGAGAGAGATGATAGATTGATAGGTGACAGAGAGCGACAGAAAGGTATAGAGACAGAAGCAGATAGAAACAGACAGAGGGAAGGACTCTGTTTTATAGTCCACATAAGGACTATTTCTAAGTTTACATTAGAACCAGCATAAAATAATCATAGTACTTTATGTGTTATTTTTCACTTCAGATGAAAGGTATCCACTGAAAAATCCTTTATCTGTTTTTCTAATCTCTGAAGTAACAGTTAAATGTCTGTAGAATCTGTGACTAGTGTTTGCTTTTGCTCAGTAGCCATGTTTTCACTGTAGGATCAAGCTGACATCCTTCTAAGTGGTCTCCAATGGTATGCAGCAAGCACCCACTCTTGACATTTTCATTGTCAAAGAATCTTGACAATGTCAGGTTCCTTTCACAGCCTGTCATTGTCACTCACTAAGCAGTACTGTGATTGTTAATCCCTTAGAGATTTGTCTCCTTTATCACGGTCAACCTGTGGGAAATCAGAACAACACATTCTATGTCACTTAGGTATAAATGATAATAATATTCAACTATGTTTTTCAAATTTTAATGCATGATAATTTAAAAAAAAAGATTTACAGGTCACCATAATTTCTGTTATATTATTTTGTGTGTACTCTATTTAAAATATTTGAGAATAATGTAGTTAACTGTTGTGGAATCCATATTGGGTATATATAAGAATTAAAGGAATAAATTAAATGTTAAAACAATTATTAATAGTAGGATTAGAAATCATGCCATTCATTCATATACTCATTTTTTTGCAATTGAATAAAGAAAAAATAAGCATATTTTCCACGCACTTTCTATTTCCTGTCTTACTTATGAATTGTGTTTCAACATCTGAGTTGATTATCTTTCTTCTTTAGTGAGAGTGATATAAATTCCATTTTAATAGCATGTGCCTAAGAATAAACCAAAATGAATAGAAAAGTAAATGTTCGAATTCAAGGTGATATTTCAGAAGGAAACTTTAAATCATGGATGGAGATAGAAATTTAAAGTCAAATATTATTATGAATTTAAAAACAAAAGAGTAAATACATGTGACGACTGTAGATGTAGGTCATCACACGTTCGGCTTGACCGCTTGGTGTCATTACATAGCAATTTCCTGTGTGGCCTGCTGTTACCAGTCCATGCAGCCATAAACATGCGCTACCTAGCCTATGTTCCTTCATGATCTGCCCAAAACTGGGGGAGGGGGGGAATACCTTTGGCTAAGTCCATTAAAACGTGGTTGAATATTCTAAGTTATCAAAAACAAAGCAATATGAGTTTTTCAAAGAGCTTACGAATCCTTTTTTGACTTTTACCACTTTATATTTTTAAATACTCTTTGAGCTAGAAACAACTGATTATCTCTTTCAAGATGAAAGGGCTGTATCAGAATCATCTTTTCATTTTGATTGTCAGTAAAATAAAGAAAGTGCTTCTTGAGAAACTGAAGCGGAAAACCAAATTGATATCTTTTTTGTCTCCTTCCTGCAACCAAAATGGTCTAACGTTTTCTATTTATTAAAGCCAACATTTTCCCTTCTGTCTTAGAAGTAATTGTGGCAATAGCAGTGGATTTGTTAACGTGGAAGAGGAGTAACTTTGTTGGGTGCTACCATAGAACAATAGGCAACTACTAACTGTTGGGAGATGAAGTATTGTGCCCTTTTAATATGATCCTCTTAGTGATTAACCATAGTAGAGGGGTCAGCTTTGAAACCATTTACACACAAGAACATGATGAACTCATCAGCTTATATATGTATATATGTGTGTGTATGCATGCACAGACATACGAATAATAGAGAAAGGGGGGTATCAACTTGAGCGGTGGAGGCACAGAGAGGATTCAAAAGAGAGGAGCTGGGAGATGCTGGAGGGAAGGAAGAGGGGGAATCTGATGAATTCTATTTCAAATAAAATACAATTTAAAGTGATTATTGTTTTAAATATTTGGGGATATTCATTATGTAGAGGCAAAGTATATATGCATGTGTGTATTTATGTATTTGTTTATAGTGTTACAGATCTTGTAGAAAATGAAAACGCTTGAGATTATACCTTTACTAATTGTAGGCATGTCTTGTTCTGAAGCAGCCGCTTTTCATTTCTCATTTGTTCACGCTAATGGAGAAGGAGTATGCTATAAATAATGCAAAAATCACTTACAGCTGACTTGGTTATATATTGTATATTTTTCATCAGACTTAGTTCTTAATTGTTTGCTCTATTTATTACCTAAATGAGCTAACATCATGAGTCTTTAACAAATGATGATTGGTGGAGATGGCTAAGAGCCTTCCACGTAGTGAGAAATTCAATGTAGCATAAGAGACTTCCTGATAAAAACACTCGTGTGGTATGCTGACAGCTCTGTAGACCAAGAATCTGACAGACTGGTGCTCTGCAGAGATGGGAAAATAAGTGTTATCTTTCCACAGCTATTCAAGCAGACTTTCAGTTACCATTTTTCCTTTAAATTGACTATCTTAAATTTTTCACTTATTGTGTTTTAAATATGTAAGATAAAGGGAGGTTATTTGGAGTGTTTTATCCCAGTATTCTCTTGACATGGTACCTTTGGAAAGATCACATCTGTCCAGTTATTTCACATTTGCCTGGGATAAGATAAAGAGTCCTGTGTAGAAGAGTAAGGTATCTAAATTTATTGAATATGAAAATGAACTCTAATGTGGAAGCAGGTTGGAATAATATCTTTTAAGTGAGGCATTATGAACTTTTAAAACCCAAACTGTCATGGTTTGTAGTAAAATAATAAAGATATCCATTTTAATTGATTCTTTTCATTGTTTAATAAAATTGCTTTGTTTGATTGCTGAAGAATTTGAATTGAGTTTTCATTACCCACTTCTGAACAATTTCCTCTGAGATGCAGACAGTATTGAGCTAATGAGTTTGAATTTATATTGAACTTTAACTATCTTCATGAAGTAAAGGAAAAATATCATGGCAGTAACTAAGTAGTCTTCATTGAAAAGTATGTCGTAGAGATTTTACAGCACTGCTTTTAGTAGAGCTCAAGCAGTAAATGGGAGTTTTACCAACTTTGCTGTTTCCATCTTTTTGATAGTTTTGTCTACTTTAAAATAAACTCATAAGGTAGCAGAAAAAAATAAAGGATAATTTTATTTTAAAATGTTCTAGAAGAATGTATTCATGTTACCAAGCTAATCTGAAGACAGGATTTGTAAATTGCTTCTAAGAAATCTTTCCAAAGAGCTAGAATATTTGAACATTGTCCTAAATATTGAAGTCTCTGTCCTCCAATGTATAGTTAGCTTTGACAACTGATACTGCTCCAATCCAAAATTTGCATTTCTTGTTGTTTGAAAGCCAGTGATGTACCCATTCACACTCCTTTGTTATGTCGCTTTGATATTGTATTTCGTAAAATGATTTTTGGGTTTTTTGTTCATTGCCTAACCAAGTTCTGTTCTTAGGAATCCATTTTTTTTTTATTTGTTGTTGGATTAAGTCATGCACTTTAACTTAATCTTGATCAGGTTACCATTTACTAAAAGACTAGCTTTGCATTGGGTAACATCTATTCTACTCTGGTTCAAAGGAGAATTTGTTGTACGGCAAAGATGATTTATTATTAACTTGCTTAGTTCAAACAGGATTAGACTTTACAAGTAGGTTAAATGTTTCAAAATGATTACTTTGCTGAAATTTGACATCCTGTCTAAGAAATAAGAAAACAATGAGCAAACACAGGTCAGGGAAAAGTTTTCTTACTACAGCTACCTTCCCTTCAAGCCAAATTGCTAATTCCCTAATGTTAATCCTTCTCAGATCTCATTTAAAGTTAGTGTTTGGATGATTTGGATTAATATTATATCCAAATAATTTATATTCATTCCCCACAGGCAGCAATGGTGGTTCTTGGGATAAGGAAACACTGCACTCTTCCCCATCCCAGGGATCTCAGGCGCCTGTTACACATGCCCGCATGCCTGCTGCGTATAGCCTTCCAGTTAGTCATCCTCTCAACCATCTTCAGCACAGCCACCTTCTGCCAAATGGTACGATGGCAATTTTTAGCACTAAAAGTGGTAGTTTTAAGATTTTTTTCTTTAATGATTAGCAGAATGATAAAAGCATATACTGTATTCACACAGTTAATCAGTGAAAACTATAGCATGTCTCTAATTTGTTACATTTCCCGGAGAAATAATAGAGCCAAGAATAGAATATATGTATATATTAAACACATACACACAAACAGGCACAAACAATGATGTGATGAATTATGGCAACAAACTGTAAGCTTAACTTCCCAGTCATGAGTGAATATTACTGTATACGAATAAACTTTTTTCCTTGACCATCACTATTAAAGTATTTTTCAACAGTTTAACCCTTAATGACATGTCAATGATAATTCCAACTGCAGTGCAGCAATGATGATCTATGTATTTTCTGCTTTTAGGACTGGAGCTTCCTTTTATGATGATGCCCCATCCTCTAATCCCTGTAAGCCTACCTCCAGCATCTGTCACCATGGCGATGAGCCAGATGAACCACCTTAGCACCATTGCAAATATGGCAGCAGCGGCACAAGTTCAAAGTCCTCCGTCTAGGGTGGAGACATCAGTTATTAAGG
Source organism: Microtus oregoni (assembly GCF_018167655.1). Classification (NCBI taxonomy): domain Eukaryota; kingdom Metazoa; phylum Chordata; class Mammalia; order Rodentia; family Cricetidae; genus Microtus; species Microtus oregoni. The sequence continues at coordinate 32,095,843 of NW_024543060.1, read as the reverse complement.
TAGCTGTCTCATCGCATCGTTGTTTTGGATATTCATCTTAAATTACCATCCTTTTGTACATTTGGTTTATTCCTATCAGTAAATCTCACCTCTAAAAGTTAAAGATTATCAAATAGTCTGTGAGTGTAAATGAAAAAAAAAAACTACATGTAGTAAGGGGAGATATTTAAACTAGCTTGAGCAAATTTAAATTCTTGCTTAATAGTAAGAACATAGGGGAGTGAGTTAAGTAAGTGATATGGTTCAACTTATCTTGGCTCTTAAACACACAGATGTTTATATATTGTTCTATCAATAGTCTACTAAGCCTTTAGGTATGGATAATCAGACAACCTTGGGAGCGAAATTCTGTTGCTTATTAAACATATCACATTGGAAGTATAAAACAATCTTTCTCATTGTAGCCAGCATCTAAAATATGAATGTTTCAGTATGGATGCATTGTCTAAACGGTGTGTAAAATAATGTAATGGAGAGTAGGCATGTCTCATATAATTTTCAAAGTATAAATATCGGATAAGGAGAGGAATCAAATTGCATTGCTGAGCATAAAGATTAGCTACTAAAATCCACTCGCTGGGAGCAAGCCGGTGAGGTCACATTTCCTCAAAAAACATTTTGCCATTATTACACTTATTACTTTTTGAAAACTTAGCACTAAGAATATGACATGTATAAAATCTCATAGAAATGACCTTTGAAGTAGAGAAAAAAGTCTTTGAAGAATGCTTATTCTTATGATGTATGCTATTTTAACACTTATAATACTAGTTTTAATTATAAGAAGTTGGGGCTAGAGAGATAACTTAATGTTAAGAGCATGCACTTACTGCTCATGGAGAAAAACCTGAATTGGTTCCTAGCACCCATTTCAGGCATGTTACAATTCCTGTAACTCAATCTTCATGAGACCTGACCCCCTCTTCTGGACTCTGGCAGCACATACACTTGTATATACACAGACAGACACAAATTTACCTGTAACATAATTAAAAATAAGCTGTTTTTATAAAAAGATTCAATTATTCTTGTTTCAAAAATCACATAGTATACTTATATAACTTTCAAATGTAAGCATCCTGCAATTTCTCTTTTAGGTAAGATATAAAAATAAAATATCTAGGGCACAGATTTAGTAGTTTAAAAGTAGAGTTATAAATTAGGAGGTTATGCCTTATATATTTTGAATTAGAAAGCATGGACTAATATCAGGAGACTTGGATTACGACTCTTTTCTGTATACATGCAGTTGTCTATGTAGTGAATCATGTTAACTGTAATACTGCAATCTGGAAGCAGCTTTTAGTAACTGTGTTTAATTTGAGATAAGTAGGAGGAAGAAGTTAATTTTCCTCTGGAATTGTCTTTAGAAATCTACCCATAGCTATATTGTTACAAATTCAGAAATATTTATGTGGTTTCTTGATCTACGTTTCAGAATGCAAAGGAAGGAGATCTAGGAAGGAAGGAAATGTTCAAAGAGGGGACAACAAAGTAACGGAGCTTTACTTCTTCAAAAGCATGCCAACACCTACTAAGTCATGCTGATATCCCACTTCCGCGTCTCTTGGGAAAAATATTTTCAGAAATTGGCAACAAATAGAGTTAAGGAAGCTCTGGATCATGGTATAAATCATGATGCTAACAAGGACAGGAGAAACATTGCTATAGTTGAGATTAACTGTAGAGAGCAGACAGTTCCCACTGCACTATCAAAGGAAAGACCAACTGGTTTGTAGAACTGCTGAAAAACCCATCTTCAGAGAGCTTCTTTCCTGACAGACAGCATTCATTTTACATCTAAAACCTGGGTATGCTCAGTGACAGAACCAGGTTCTAAGCTAATGATCAAAGCTTCTGAGTGTGATATTAGTACGCTCCCTTGCTCAAATCTTGTTTAGGAAACTTACTTTGTCTTACTAATTAAATGGAGTTTAGGGAAGTTTTATTTTCTCCCAAAGAAAATGGCTGACAGAGATGTCACATTGAACATAATGGACCCCAGTGTGTAATTAGAATGGTGCCTTAACTTGATTTGCTTGACAAGATTCTAGATGTAAAGACCAGTTGAAAGTAGAACGTTAAATACTAAAGAATTAACTCCATATCAAAGACATAGCTACTGAAGAGAAAACAGAAATGCGAAGGATTGTCTACATGCTGAACAAGTAATTCATATTTTATAATTGATGATAAGACTTAATATTAAGCACAAACTAAGGGACAATGGAAGTAAAAATTTGTTGTATAAAATAAAAGTGAATAATGTACCTCTCAGGATATTATATTATAAAAGATTCCTCTATTCCTTATTTTTTACAAAACAGAATGCCCTGATACTTTTCTTCAACGACATACTGACTAGTGCTATCAAATCGGACCAGAGTCTCAACCTATGAGTTGTTGCCTCAGGAAATAAAATCGATCCACTGTTTACCTAATATGTTCCTTGAGTAGAAATGCCTTTTCATATGGAAGTGGTTAAAACTAAGATAACATTACTGTATCATAGATGTAAATTTTATAAAGCTGAACTTTTAACTTGTATAAATAAAGATAGTTTGAGGCAGACATACTCCTTTTTTTAAAAAAAATGGATAATGTCTATGACTGCTTTCATGTGCAAAGACAGTGTTAGGTAAAACTTGTTATCAGGGGCTGAGAATGTCACAGTTCAATTAGAAGATTGCTTGCCTAGCATCACAGGAGTTACTCACCAAGCAACACACACACACACACACACACACACAGTGCTCCCTCATCCTTGATATAGAATAGTTTGTTTCGACAGCAGATGTCTGATGACTTAATTTCTTGTGAATGTTGTGTTCTTGTGGATAATTGTGACAGTTCAAAAGTAAAACAAAAGAAATTCAAATGCTGTAGAGACAGAAAGAGAAAAATTTAAAGCCACTGAATATTCAGAATTAAAAACAAATGTCAAGGAAAACATAGCTAGATGAAGACCCTAGAGCAGTGACATTGGTTTTAGAAGTGCTCAGAGACTGGAATGGTTTATTTGGGCAAATTTAAAGAAAAAATGGGCAAATCTGTTAAGAAAATCAGAATTTTACCTTAAGTTCATAAGACCTATGCATTTATAGATATACACTAAGTGACTGAAAAATGTATATGAGTCGATTATATCAGTGAGGTCAATGTGTTTTTACTGTCACCATTTACTGAATATAAAGTGACAATAAAATTGAGATTTTTGTGTGGTTTTAGTTACTTTTCTGACTGTTGTGATAAAATACTCTACCATAACCACGAAGAAATGAAAGGTTTCTTTAGGCATACAGTTTGAAGGTTGGACATGAGAAGGAAGTCATGGCAGGAAAGCTGAAGGAAGCTTGTCATATTGTCTCCACAGAAAACTGTGGTGAGTGCTACTGCTTAGCTAGTCCCTCTTATTCAGACTGGAATCCAATTCCAGGCTATAACACTCCTCGTATTCACAATAGGTCTTCAACTTCTGCTAAACAAGCCTAAATACTTCCTCACACACATTTTCAGGACTTTGTTTCCATGGTGATTCTACATCCCCTAAAGTTTATCACCAAGGTTAACCAATACATATATCATGCAATCCAGTTTCCTCTGTGGTTGAGAAACATTTTCCGACAGCTTCCCCGTCTACAAACAGACACAGAGATACAGATAGAGACACACACACGAGCTGAATGATGCTTAATTTCAGCAAAATAAACATTGTGGAACATATATATGTATATATATATAATTCAAATTTATCTATTAATCAAATTGAAAATTGTATTTTGATATTAATTTAAAAATATTTTTTCAGACGAAGAATTTCCACTGGTTCTTTTTTTTTTTAAGTTTTTTTTTCCTTTTACACAATGAAACATAAAAAAGTATTTAGCTGACTTCTACACCATACATATTCCAAACTTCTTTTATTTTTTTCACTCATAAGTGGTTTTTATTTATTTTTTAAGAGTGTATGGTATCTCTGTCTCCAGACTATGTATTCTAATATTTTCTAATAACATTTAAGTGATTTTTGAGTTTCCTGAAGGTGCCCTCTACCTCTGTATAGTACTGTAGAAGTAAACTGATCAGAGCCAAGAACCTTGACTTGGACATAAACCACAATTTATACACAGTCTACAAATATAAACACGAGTCCTAAGATTTTTTGTTTGTCATTTGTGGGAGTAGGGAGTCTGGTATCTTTCCCAGAATACTTCACAAACATCCTACTATGTCAATTTTTTTCTTAATCTGTTGTTTTCCTTGTAAATTTGTGTTTACCTACTTTTCAAAAATTTAAGTTCTAGTCCCTTGATTTAGAATCTATAGATATGTTGAAATGAAACACCCCAAAACTCTCTAATAGACAATTCATGCAATTTCTATATGATTTCTAAATTTTAGGAGGTTTTCCTTTATTATATTCAATCATGAAGTCAAATAAGCAATCTAAATCAAGAGATTCATTCCTTTTTATCATCAGCAAGCTCTTTAGTGGGTTGGAATGCGTTGCTAATTGATTCTCTTGGGATCCTTTAAACCCATCCCTCTAAGACCCCTCAATGAATCACTCTTCTGATTCCATTTTATTTATTACATATGGAATGATATCAACGATTTTAAAAACTCTTTCTTGCTGAAATACATATATTTAGTAGTTCAAACATGTTGCCTGGAGTAGGATTTCAGGGTTTAGGGTTTTTGTTGTACCGCCTCCCAGGCTCATGCTGAGTTGTTTAACATCTAACCTAAAAACAAAATTATAAAACAACTGACTTCCTGCTGAACAGTAGTGGTGCACACCTTTAATCCCAACACTCAGAAGACAGAGACAGGTAGACATTCTTGCATTTGAGTTCACCCTGGTCTGCACAGCAAGTTCCAGGACAGCAACGGCTACACAAAGATACCCTGTGTTAAAAAAAAAAAAAAAAAAAAAAACAAAACCAATTGGCTTATTTGGAGTCCAGTTCATATTTAAAAGAAAGCAGAAGTAAATAAAAAGAGAGGAAGTGGTTTTCTTCCTTTTTTGTGTAAATGACATCCCAGAATTAACAAATACCATAGAGGACAAATTTTATGATCATATAATTAGTCTGCCCCATAAATGAGTAAGGGATAATATCACCATATTCTAAATGCCTTGAAGTGATGGATGACAGTTGTGATTAACAGCGGTTGTTGCTGTCATAAAAGGCAGGTAAGATACTCTGCTATGACAGGCATATAACCCTATCCTTAAAATGCACTTGTGGCAAAACAAACTTCAATGTAGATAGACTCTAGCTCCAATTCTGCTTAGAGTCAAGAAATAAAAGTAGATAAATATCATTTAGTCACATCAAAGCAACTGCAGATAAAAGGATTAGAGTAGGAGTGGTCTCTACGAACATGTACAGTACCTAACCGAATGAAAACCTGGCTGTAAGTATTTGCTGTGCAGAGAGATGACAACAAACAGCAAGAAAACTAGGTCTGAACTGACCCAATTCCTGTTCGTGTCCTTCATTCCAACATTTCTTTTGCCCAGAATGGAAGGAATTCAACCTTTTAGTTACAATGCTAATACTGACTGATAGTTCACATCTGTATTCCCAGCCCTTGGGAAGCAGAGGCAGGAGGATTCTGAGTTCAATTATAGCCTAGACTATATAGTAGGAACCTGCCTGAAAGGGGCAATAATCGGCATTCCTTTTTTACCAAGATGATTTCTAATTTTCAAGTTAATAGTTTGATTTCTTGTTTAGGTTAACTTTATATTTCTGTGCCCTATAATACAATGAGACTGCCAGAAGTACCATATATATAATGAAAAATAGACCTTTAAAATGAGCACATTGAAAAGCAAGAGGAGAATAAAGTCAAGATTATATTTCTAGAACCTGTTTGGTTAAATTAAGTAAAATAGAATATTTTTTGTATTTTATCATCTAAAAGATATCTTAAATATCACCCATGTTCTTTGGCCCTCATTGTAGGGCATGGAATTAATAGAGTTTTCAAATACTAGCTCCTTGGTCTTTAGTTATTATAAGTATGTTGACATCACTCAGTATGTGTCTTAGAAGTCCTTTTCAGCATTTTCCAAATGCAAAAAATAAATGCTACTTTTTTATATCTTTATGTACTAAATGAAACAATGTAAGTGTGAGCAATAGAAAAATCAAGAATATGGAAGTATGGGGTTTTGGTAATGTATTAAGCAGAAACACTGACCAACTCTGTCAACTTGTAAACTAAGAAGTTTTAGAAAGATGTTATTTGACATTAAAAGTAGCTGTTTATCTACTTCTAAGCCATTCCCATGAGAAAATCTCTAACTGAAATAAAGACAAATAAGGAGAGTGAAGGGAGTGAAATAGAGGACTAAATTAATTAAATCTCTGTGAAATCCTCATTGAAGTAAAGCAGTTGTGATTATTACTCTTTCTCAGGGATAATAACCAGTATTTTCACAGTAGAGAACAGGTAGCTACAGCAATGCTTTGTTGTAGTGAAAATATTCAATATGTCACATCCAAGATAGTCAATCAGTCAGGGATGCAACAATATGAGTGCAGTGGTTTTGAATTCCACCTTTGATTTGAAATTACCATGAGAACAATGCTTATTGTTCTGCGTCAGTATGCAGGCTTCTCTTTGCAGTTATTCTTATACCATTACTTTATTAGTTCGACCTTTTTGCAGGGAAAGAGTACTCTCTTAAATTTTCATTTATTATTGTGGCGAGTTTTATAAAGATGGAACATTGCAAAAGATTGTGTTTTATTGATTGGTAGAGTTGATGTTGGACTATAAAGCAGTGTGTCAAAGTATTAAATAATCTTCCTCTCTGTTCTACCTCAGGCCAAGCTTAGAGGTTAAAAGGTACCAAGCAAATGAAATTATAAATCCAGTTTACATAGTTTCCCCAAAGACACTGAACTACTTCTTTCCTATTATGTCTAAATAAAACTCATTATCTATTTTGTTTCACTAATAATTACAAGATTCTCTCCAAGCTATTCTTTACTGTCTTCATTATTCTCCATCCTATAGAATATCCTTGAAAGGCAAGCATATAAATATGATAAAAGAATTAAGCTGTTGAAATAAATTAACTTATTGTGCAACAATGTATTCAAATCTTTCTTGTTCAATGGATTTTGCTTTAATGAAATTCTTCAAGGAACAATACATCATGTTCTAAGGATTGAAATTATACATTAAGTGAAATGACTGAATATGTTGTGTCTCAATTTATAAAGAGTTTCAATTGAATAATTAAGCTTTTAAATCATAGAATTTGCATAAAATATTTTCTTTAAATAAAAGTATTATGTATTGTCATAGTATTCTCTGTTCTTGAGTCTAAAACTACAATAAAGTCAAATAAGGAAAGCCAGTTAAATGTTTTAAATTTTATAATTCCCCTAGTTTTAAACCATGAGTAAAACTGTATTTTATGTTGAGGCTTTAGTCAATTTTTACGTAGTAATATGTCATTTTTAGAGTATGTTAAATGGATAAAGAAGTAAGTAAATGATTGATGAGTGAAATAAGTCAGCATAGGAGATTGCGACACACATATTGAATAATAGGATGTTTTTCTACTTATGTGAAATATGTTAAAAGAAACACAGAATGCTTAATATTGGCATATATAGTCATTGCCATAGTTTATAAATAAATACTTAGGTTTTGAGAATTAAATATGCACGAGGAACCATATTCCCTTACTTTCCATTAGGACTGTCTATGAACTTTGTAATGCCATGAAAGCCAGATTTGTCAATGATCTTACAGAAATTGATTTAATTCTAGATAGTATTTTATTTCCGTTCAGCCACATTATGAACAAATGCCATTGCAAGTAGCAACATGATGGTTACAGAACATATTAAAATGTACTGGAAACAATGATGTCATGTTTTGCAGAAGATATATTGGTTAATTTAGACGATACTATTTTAATAAAAGTCAACTATCATTCTCAAGTACAAATTCTATATTTTTTATATGAATAAAGTGTTAGCAATCTTATTGAATAGAAATTTATTTAAAACTCAGCCAGACTGGAAGGCCCAATCTGTCTAAATTAGGAGTTGCTTTTATTGTCAGTCATGCCTGTAGAAATAGACAGTTTTTTTTTTTTCAAGGTTAAAATCCCTGGAAGCCTCTGCGTGTTCTAACAAGTGTTCCTATGCCCAGTCACAGACAGGTGGTGCTAACTGAACTCAGGGTTTAAAAATATACAAAGTTGGGAAAGAAAGCTGCTGGAAGGATAGGGGAAAAATGGGGAGAGGGAAATGGGTATAGGTCTACCAAAACACTTGCTTGGAATTATAGACAATATTTATTTATTTTTAAGAAAGAAAAAATTACAAACAAGTTAATATTCAGTTGGGTAAATTTCAGAAGATTGGTCTGGTTATGGATGCAATTCATCTATATTATGTTTACTACACTAAGATATCCACATATTTTTCTTAGAAATTCTACAGTAATATTTCAAGCTCATACTCTATAATAAATACACAAATGCTGCAAAAGCAACTTAAATTATGACCATCGAATACTATATTAATTTAATGCAATTTTAAGTTTCTAAAATTTGATTTGAGCCTTTTTAGCATTACAATCACATCATTTATTCTGTCTTCCACCTTCTTCAAACCCTCCCATATACTCTGCTTCGCTCTCTATCAAATTCATTATCTTTTGAAAATTTGTTGTTGTTATATGCAGATAAATATATGTCTAAATGTAACCTGCTCCACCTGGTTTTTGTTGTTGTTGTTTGCTTGATTGATTATTTTCTTTGTTCCTGGCTTTTGTGTCTGCCTTTTGAAACAAGGTTTCTCTGTGTAGCCTTGCCTGTCCTGGAACTAACTCTGTAGAAAAAACTGGCCCCAACCTCACACAGATTCACCTGCTGCTAATTCCTGATTGCTGGGATTAAAGGCATGTGGCACAACTGCTTGGCTAACCTGCCTAGTCTGGATACTGTTATTCTTGTGTTTTCCGTGCTGACTCTTTGGTATTGAAAAATCAATTGATGATCTCTTCTCCAGGGAAGTCAATTTCTCCAACTCAGGATTTTCAGTTACCTGTAGTTCTTTGTTGAGGACTTGTGGACTTAACCCCTTCTGTTTTGGCAGGTCTATGTTGGCATTGTTCAGCAAATGCTTTGATCGTCATGTTGGTGAGATGTGATGAGTTTAGCTTCACACACACACACACACACACACACACACACACACACCGTATTGCTGATATTCATAGGCATCAAAGCTTGGCAGGACTGTCAGTTTCTCTCCACCTTTCGAGGCTTGCATAGCATCTTCTGGTACTATGAAGTTTAATACTTACAGAAGGGACACAATTGTGTGTATAAGACACAGCCTTACAACTAAGTCCCTGACGCTCTGCCTCTGACACTGTTTTTCCCTGTTTTGTTTGTTTATTTGTCCCCTGTTATAAAACAACAAACAAACAAATGGAAAAACCTAATTTACATAAACCTTTGTACAAATGTACATATTTAATACAAATGAAGTTCTCCTTTATGGACTGACAACACTTCTTCTAAGCCAAAGAAACACTACCTTTCAAAACACTAACAACACACATGAATAATCCCATGTTTGAGTTTTTGGTCAGGACTGTTAAAGAGACTCCTAAAACGTACAGGCTATTGCCCATTTTTGACCCTAGAGATAGAAGATTAAAAATCTTCTTGCTTAACATGCCATGCACTTCAGTGTTTAGAGGCCCTTGACTTGGAACTGATCAGTCCCCTCCCTAAGGATTAACTTTCATAGTATACCAGAAGGTGCCATGCAAGCATCCAAAGGTGGGAAGAAACCAACAGTCCTGACCAGCTTTGATGCCTATAAATTTGAACAATATGCAATGTGTGTGTGTGTTTCTCTTCCAATTTTCCCCATTGTTTTCTTCAGTGATTTGTTCATCTTCAGACTTTCAGTTGGAAGATCACTGAAGTTGAGTTGGAGTTTAAGTATCCTATATTCATCTAAATGGCACTCAGGTTTTCTATTAGCAGAAATTAGAGCACTCAATTCTTAGCATCTGATCAACTATGGCAAAGGAAAACGCTGAGATATAATGCGTCTGACAGTTCCTCTTTAATGTGCCTGTATTGTCTTTTCCAAAAGTATATCCTATATAGACTTGTTGAAAGCTCCTGAGGCTCAGCAAGTCATCATCACAGTAATTTCAGAGCCTTACACCTAGACTAGAATAACGATGGTGGTTTTCTTTTTGTTGTCATTGTTTGTAATCGTCACAACACTCTGTGAGGAGAGAGGTTCTTTGTTAGGCAATTTTGTATGGGATTGCCTCATGTTTTATAGGACACACATTGGGAATTGATTTATGATATCGGTCTTTCAAACAAAGCTTTGAAATTTTGACACTTGCTTTCATTTTATTTGTATTGTTCTGCAAAATGAATCCTCAATATGTATATATGCATGCTCTATTTTATGTAAGTGGTTGTTTGCTTGCCTACACCAAGTATGGTACAACCTTTATGCCTGGTGCTGGCAGAAGCACCAGGACAATGTCTTCCTCCCTGCAACTGAAATTATAGGTGGCTATAAACAATGCCAATGATGGGAACCAAGCCCAGGTCCTCTGTAACGGCCCCAATTTCCTTAATCACTAAGGTTTCCCTCTCTGGACTACCATTTTTTTTTAATATGAAAGTATTTTCTATACTTCTATACTCAGACATATTTATTGATTATTGTAGAGACAGTTTGTCAGTTTCTATGTCTGGGGAAACATTGTTTTTGGTTTTTTGCTAACAGTATAAAGTGTTAACTAATGGTTAATCTATTAATCTGCAGTCTTATTTATACTAGCTCATTATATGTGTGTGATGCGTACTCTCAACTCTAAGTAGCATGGCTACAGAGCTTGTTCAGACTGAAACGCATAGTAGGAGGCAAATGTCATCATGGAATTTAGAGTGAAACAGTACAGCAGGATTCTCTGCCACCTACATGATATATATTTGATGAACAGAAGGGACTGAATGGAAAAAGGAAGCCTAGGTAGTGAGATTTTTTTGATTCATAGAAAATAATTTTAATATTAAATAATATTCTGTTTTCACAATGCATTAATTGTGCCCATCATGTATCTTGAGTGGTGTCACCCTGAAAGTGCTGTTCAGAATTCTCTGGATAATATCCTGGTCAGCTACATCCAGGATGTATGTGGTCAATGGTGCCTAATGCCTGCTGTGGAAGGTGAACCTATGGAAAGTTGCTTTCAAAATAACTGCCCTCAACTCAGACTTGCTTAGTCCTATCAGCTCTTTAATTGTCCAGATGGTCTTGCTGAAATTTTTGAATTGTTTTCTATTGCCTAATATTTTCCCCAAAGAATGGATTAGTACTATTTGCCATGGCCATACTGAGGTTTACCAATAAAAATTATGATTTCCTACCTTGTCTTTTTAAGAGTGTTTCATCTCACTAATTCAGATGATAGGAGATTCAAGAATATGAAATTGGCTAGGTTTGAGATTTTTGGTCAAGATTAAATATGTCTTTTAGTACAATTTAGTGCTAGTGAACCACGGTGGGCCTTTAGAGACAGTCCTTTTCATATTTCTAATTTTATTAAGAAAAACCAACATTCATGAACCCAAGACTCAATACATTGACCTAGTATCCTCTTCTTTCCTTCTGTGCAATGCAGGAACGTGTTCCTGATAGTCCCTCACCTGCCCCTTCCCTTGAGGAGGGCCGAAGACCTGGCAGCCACCCATCATCGCACCGCAGCAGCAGCGTGTCCAGCTCCCCTGCACGGACCGAGAGTTCTTCCGACAGAATCCGTAGGTCTCATACTTGGGCTTGTCACCATCTTAAGCTTTATTAGGTGCAGCTGGGCTTTCTAATCAAAATACCCTCATTCCAAATAGATCTCAAATGTGTCATGTACCGAAGCTCCCTCGCAATAGCCATTCCTCAAAATTATGTGTCCCAGTTTGGAATGCCGTGAAGGATGATGCGGCATTAGCAGGTTCTGATATAACATCCTCTCTTTGATACTACACATAAAGATTTGAGCTATGAAATAGAAAATGTAAGTAATCTTCCAGATTAGTTTTTGAAGTACACAGCCAATTCCCAACCATCTAACATCTAAGTAGATCGTTTATGGTTTTCTCAACTGATTGTTTTTAATGAAAAAGCCTCTGCCACTTTTGAAATCATCTGATTTTAACATTCATCATTATTGAATAAAGGTATTCACAAAGACAAACAACAGAAATTAAATTAACCACAGTAAATGTCAAAATATTTGCTCTTCATTTTTAATGATCACTGGATTAAATACTTTTAATTTTAGCAGTTCTACCTGGAATAATAAGTAATACATATCTTCCTGTTATTATTAAAATTTTGAAGTAGGTCTTTGACTTATATAAAAAAAAACCCCTACAATATTAGGTCTTGGATGTGGTTAAATGACAAGTGCTAATAGTATTTAATGCTCTTTCAGTGGACCAGAGTTTGCTTTTTAGTACCAATATCAGGTCATTCACAACCGCCTGTAACTCCAGCTTCAATTTTTAATTTCTACAAGTTTTAATTTCTACACAGAAGTAATTTCTTCTATAAAATCATAGAAAAATGATCAAAATCAAATTTTACTATTATTATATTATTTTAACACTATAGATATTTTCACATTTATTGAATTTTCCAGCTAATATTTTTAAGAGCAAGTTGATTTTCTTATCTGGTGCAAGAATAAACTAAAGATCACATATCACAGTTAGTGTTTTTGTCTCTGTCTAAAAATGTTGAAATTCTTCCAAGGTCCTTCTCATTTCCCCCATTTATTACCTTAACAATGTGGCAAACACACACACATTTGTTTTGTAGAAAGCTCTTTATCTTGAATTATCATGATGCTCCTCATGGTTAAACTCAGCTTTTGAATTTTTCATCAGAACTACAGCTGTGATATAGTATCTCTGGAGAATCCTGAAATGTGAAGGAGAATATATACTGATGACTATATCACTTAAGACTCCAAGCTGTTAACATTTTGAGATATTAAACATCCTGTCAGAAAAAAATATACTAGGATGACGTACTCTGTTGTTCATAAAAGTTCTATCCCTAGCTTGTGACTCACCATTGAAATTTAAAATAATTCAAGGTTGGATGTCAGTGTTAACTCTAACACAATCCAGTGTTATTCATAAGATTCTCTATTTTTCCAGGAAAGAAAGGTTTTATCCAATATATTTTTTACTCAAATTATGCAAAATAAACAATATTTATTTTGTTTGACCAGCTCAGTAAGTGAATTCATTGACTTAGTTTTGTGAATCCTGAGTGTCCCTCATCTGAATCACAGCAGTGTTTTATCATTTCAGTGCTGACAGATCATCACTAGTGGAGAAAGCAATTGGTAGATATTAATTGGATTTGGAGTCTTGAAAACTACTCTTTAGATGAATTTTGAGATTCCTATGGCACACCATATTCTATGAAGTAAAACACAATAAGGATACCGAGATGACGGTTTCAGTTCTTTAAATGCAGAAAACTATACAGGCTGTGAAAGGTCACTGTGGCAGATCACTCATTTGAACCAGAGAGTGTTAAAGGGAACTTTATTGTTGAGATCAGAGTTTTTCAAAATTGGGGGAAGTTATATACTAAGAAGAGAACTTGATGCACAAGAGCATAATATTGAATACCTCATAGGCATTCACTAATGTGAATATTCCACATTATTCTAACCACGGAAAATGTTTTGTTTATATAACAACAGATACAGTACGTGGAGTTATTTCCAGTGTTTTCTGCTTATGCTAAAGGATTACTATGGACTAGCAATCTTCCAGTGGTATTACTAAGGGATTATAATTTCAAAGTTTGGGTAGCATATGTTTATGATTTTTTTTTATCACAATGTTCTGATGTTTTTGTGTCTGTTCCTTGTTTTGGGGTTAACAGCTGTGCATCAGAATGGATTGTCCATGAATCAGATGCTGATGGGTTTATCACCAAATGTGCTTCCTGGGCCAAAGGAGGGAGATTTGGCTGGTCATGACATGGGGCATGAGTCAAAAAGAATTCACATTGAAAAAGGTAATTTGAAATTCTCTGCCATGTCTTTTGTTCTGGAAATGAAACATGTCTATTTCTGCATCTGCAAAATAGCATAAAGGTCCTAAATATATAATGTTAATAAAATATGAGCCCTGATCATTAACGGATGTCTGAATGGTGACCTCTTACTTTCCTGTTGTCCAACGGTAGGTGACAATTTAATTTTCACAGCATTTTTAAAAGAGAATTACATGTCTATCCCAAATGTTAATTTTGAAATTTTAGATTTTTGTTTGTCTTTCTTAATGTACTCAAGGCCATTTTCACTTATGCAGCATGATGGAACTTGAAAAAGTTTACTGAAATTATTTTTTCTGATTTAAAAATACATGATCATTAATTTTTTTAGGATTCTTAAGTGAAACTTGGTGGTCATTTCAAAAGGTGTGGATAGCTTATTCCTTGAATGGCTTGACTGGAGGGCATCAGGATCCGTGTTTGTTCTAAAGGGCACAAATTCTGAGTTCCCTCTTCTTCATTCAGAAAAGAAAATAATTTATTTGTTAAGTTTTTACAGGGTTTAAAATAAGATATTTAAGTACTTAAATAAAAATTCTTTTTAAAGAGAGATTAAGTAATCCTAGGAAAATGCTTTTGAAATATTTTCCTAAAATGGGTTGCAGCTTTACTAAGGCCCCTAGGGAGAAAAAAATGTAAATATTTGCAAAAAACACTGTTAGTTCTTTGGATCATCCATGGGAACGTAGTAGTCATCTCTATGTTTAAATTTACCATTTTAAAGTAAAGATACTATTGAAAAATAGCAACAATAAGAAACATTTTTGGTTATTTTTTGTATACTATTATTGTGGTGTTTTTTTGTTTGTTTGTTTGTTTTTTTGAGACACTTTTTCTCTGTATCTTTGGAGCCTATCCTGGAACTAGCTCTTATAGACCAGGCTGGTCTCAAACTCACAGAGATCTGCCTGCCTCTGCTTCCTGAGTGCTGGGATTAAAGGCGTGAGCCACCACAAAGACTACCTCAACATTAGTGGTCTATAGAGTTCCAGGGCCTCTACATTTCTTACTGTAGTATTTCCATGCATTTCTTCTTCAATATTGGAGAAAATCTGTGTCATATATTGTTTCACTCATATTTAGTAAACAATTATTGCACCACAGATTATAAAAATTGACATAGGACATATTATGGAAAATTAAGTTTTTCAGTAACACTTTAATATAAGAATTAATTAGATAAGCAAAAGAGTCATTTTATGCAAAATCTCAGCAAAAGAGTAAATCTCTACCAAAAATGAGTGGCCATTTTTCATGGATGCTGTTGAGCATCCATGTGAAAAGCTATGAGGGTCTGACTCAGCCAGTGAGAGCGGGCACTACTTCAAAGCCTGATGGTCTGGTTGGATCCCTGGAAACCATATTATTCATGAGAGTTCCAACTCCGGAAGTCTGTCCTCTAACTCATAAATACCTTCCTTGACAAAAAGTATCAAATATGGGAAGTTACCTGATGCTATGAAATGGGTATCAATATATTAGGGCTTAATTTTTCCAGAACATTGGTTTCAAAGGCTGGGCATTAAAATATGACATCTAGAGATGACAATGAAGGGATAGTAAAGACAAAACTAATCTGATATCCACAACATTAAATCCTATGGAAAATCCGATGAAGAATTCTAAAACCTTGTGTTTCATGTTGACAGACATGTCATATCCTTGAGTTACAAGTTTAACCAAACTACGTTTTTTGTTTTTTTTTTTTTGCTATAATCATCATGTTTACTGTCATGGAACATTTTTAAAATGGCATGTGTTGAGCTTGGTCTCTTATTTTTCTTGTATATCCCTGACTCCACAAATTTACTATATTTGCTTTTGTTCCTTTCGAAATTCTTTATTCATTAATACACTTTCTCTTTTGATTGGATAACCTCTGACTAATCTAAACATAATTCTAATTAAACCAAGTTATATAAGCACTGGTACTAATTGAGATTGAATTGCCAGAAATATTAAAGAATAGAAAAGAATGAAACCACGGATGTTGGTTACATTCTTCAAAGTTAATAGTAAGGTGCAAGTCCATATTATCTCTCCTTGGTGCGATGTTTAAATATACAGCATTATGACTATGGATATATATCACACCTTATTAATTTATTACTGTTATTTATCACAGCAGTGGTTTTTAAATTGTTTTTCTCTCAGAAGAAAGACACTGTCCAGGTCACAAGTGTATCTCAATATTGTATATACAAAATTAGATGTTTACCATTCCAACTAGAATATGAATCTACCATTGATTTCAAATCATGGAAATTTTAATAGATGTTGATATAATTACAGTGTCTTGTTTTATGTTGCTCTTTCTCTTGGAAGAAATCTCTATCTCTTTCATCTCCTTCTAGCATACTGAATTAATAGGAAATATTCATGGGTTTTCTAGATTGATAGATTCCCCTAAATTAAATTTTTTTTTTCATTACTCCATTTATCATGTCCCTCACAATAGCCCTGAAACTACTCATATCAGTATTGAACAACTAACTTTATTTAGAAATATGTAGAAAAATTAATTATATATTCATGTCATTTTTGGTTTGAACTTTTTATGTGTAATTTGCTTTCTAACAACTAAATCATTCACAAGGCAATAATTCTTAAGAAAACATTGATACTTTGCATAGATAACAAAATTCATTTTCATGCCTAAAATGATTGTAGTGTGAAGTCTTAATCATCAATAACTTTTAAGCATGCAATGTTTTCCTTAATATTAAAATTCTATTGACTATATTCTATGTGACTAAAAACAAGTTCATTGTCCAGAAGCTTTATAAGTATTTGGGTTTAGAAAGCAAATAACAGACTGGCTGCTCTCATTCATTTTTTTAACTTTTTTCTTTTTTTATTATTTAATTAAAAATTTCCACCTCCTCCCCTCCTCCCATTTCCCTCCTGTTCCCCTCATCTCCCTTCCCCTTCCTTTCCAGTCCAAAGAGCAGTCTGGGTTCCCTGCCCTGTGGGAAGTTCCAGGTCCTCCCCTATCCATCCAGGACTAGGAAGGTGAGCATCCAAACAGACTAGGCTCCCACAAAGTCATTACATGCAGTAGCATCAAAACTCAGTGCCATTGTCCTTGTCTTCTCAGTCAGCCCTGCTTGTCAGCCACATTCAGTGAGTCCAGTTTGATCACATGCTCCCTCATCCAGCTGGCCTTGGTGAGCTCCCATTAGATCAGCCCCAATGTCTCTGTGGGTGGGCGCACCCCTCACAGTCCTTGCTCATGTTCTCCCTCCTTCTGCTCCTCATTTGGACCTTAGGAGCTCAATCCAGTGTTCCAATGTGGGTCTCTTTCTCTAGCTTCATCCATCGCCAGATGAAGTTTCTATGGTGATATGCAAGATATTCATCAGTATGGCTATAGTATAGGGCCATTTCAGGACAAATGCTATGCATTCTCTATCATATATAAATGCTAGCTTTAATATTAAGATGCATGCTTTCAGATTGGAGTGTACAAAGATGCCTGGAAACTGGTAAGGAGGAATGTGGGTAAGATTTCGCGGGAAGGAGGTGGGGGACAGAAAGTATGAAGGAGAAAATAGGAGTACTGGAACAGGAAGGGTTACGTGGTTGGACATGGGAGAGTATGGTAGAGAGGGAGTATAGGAAAGGATTACAAAACTATGACCTAGCCAGAGAAGGATTGGGGCAAGTTAGTACTACCATTCATGGCTTTCATCTCATAGAGTTTTCTTTATATCCAAAGAAAAAGTGGTTGGAAGGGAACAATTACAAATATCATTATGTTTATGTTTCAATGCTCGTGAAAATAATTGTTGTGAAAAAGTGTATTGAGTATTAACAAAAGCATATCAGTGGTAAATAATAGGATGTCTAGGTGAAAGACAAAGATGGGACAGATTTGAATATATTGAAAGTCAAAAGAGAATCGCTTTGATGGGTGGGATTGCTGCCTTTGAACCTTTCATAAATATCATTTATGCAATGAAGTAAAATTGACAGAGGCTGTGTGTTCCAATTATTTATAATTTTGTGTTACTATATGGCTTCTAAAAACATTATTATTATTATTATTATTATTATTATTATTATTATTATTATTATTATTGGCTGCCTCAGGCGAGGTGGAGGTAAAAAGCAATTACTAATACATTACAATGTTATTTCCAAATGTAAGCTTACTTCACTTACGATTTATCAATCATTAC